>NC_090649.1:302331519-302471519 GCF_040937935.1 Hyperolius riggenbachi
AAGCTTGCACACTGAAGAAGCCTATTTGACCATTTTCCTGTACTGTCATTGCTGTCAGATGGGGTATTGTGAAATACTGGATGGAGGGGACAGGCAGTGTGGCTGCATTAAGGCTGGTACACACAATTCTATTTCCCATCAGATCCACGGGTTGAATTGATAATGTCTGGCATGCAGTGGCGTAGCTAAGGAGCTGTGGGCCCCGATGCAAGTTTTACCATGGGGCCCCCCAAGCACTCTATACATAACAATTGATACGGCGCACCAAAACCTGCCAATGGCAACTACAGTGTCTGAGGTGCAAGAAGGGGATGGGGAACAGTTTGTTAATGATTACTACTATTCAAAGTATCTATAGAAGTGATTATTATGAGCACAGGACCAATAGAGAGCGAATACTGGAGTTGAGGGAGGGTCCTTCGGGGCCCCTCTGGCCCAAGGGCCCCGATGCGGTCGCTACCTCTGCACCCCCTATTGCTACGCCCCTGCTGGCATGCCTGATCTGCTCCCGTCCGAAAACAGGATCGATTTTGTTTGCAGTCCTAATCTGAAAATCAATATCATTCTTGATCGGGAACAGATCAGATAAGCCGGAAATTATTGATTTGACCCATCAATTTGACGGAAAATAGCATTGTGTGCACTAGGCATTATGAAGCTGGTGGCACCTGCTTCATTTTGGGACACTGAGCAGCAATGACTTAGGAGGCGGGGCTGGTGGAGGCTGCATTATGCTCCATGACTGAGGGGACCCTGGCTGCACCCAACACTGCACTGAGCAGAGGAGGAGACACTGCTATACTGCTGTGCTCCCCTGTATGCAGAGTAGCAGCACAGCAGTCTCAGCTCATCCAGCTAAATGTCTGTCCTCTGTAGCTGCCGCCTGCTCTCTATGACCTGGTTATCCTGCATGTAGCCTGATTACACACAATGTGCAGGAGATGGAGATAGACAGAGAGCAGACAGCCACTGGCTGTGGAGGATGGACACATTGCTGGAGGAGGTAAGACTGTCAAGCACCACTGCTGCTCCACTACTCTGTTTATACTGGAGGAGTATAGGAGGGTGACCACTAGGGAAGCTAAATGAGGATGGAGACCACTAAACAAGCAAACCAGGGCTTACTGCAAATGGGAGAGGGGGATCACAAGATCTCTAGGGAAAGTTATGTGGAGATCGAGTTGCCACAAAACCACCAAGGAATAGTATGAGGGAGATTTCTTTTAGTATTTATAAAGCGTTTACATCTTTTGCAGCGCTTTACAGTGTACCGTATATACTCGCAAGCAAGCCGAATTTTTGACCCCCCAAAAGTGGGCCAAAAGTTGGGGGGTCGGCTTGCTTGCGAGTCATGGGTGGATAGGTGCTGTCCCTCCCCGCTCCCCCCGCGGCTGCCGCTGCTATTACCTTAAGCGGCGCCGCTTCCTCTATCCCCGTCCTCCTCCGGTAAGTAACTCATTCACAGCAGCGCGCCCCCCGCTGCTGTGATGACGCAGGAAACCATAGAGAGCGGTTCCCATAGTAACGGCATCGCCGCTACAGGAAGCCGCTCTCTATGGTTTCCTCGTCATCACAGCAGCGAGAGGCGCGCTGCTGTGAATGAGTTACCGGAGGAGGACGGGGATAGAGGAAGCGGCGCCGCCTGAGGTAATAGCAGCAGCGGCAGCCGCGGGGGAGCGGGGAGGGACAGCACCTACCCACCCATACTGGGGCACTATGCTAGCTATATGGGGCACTATACTAGCTATAATGGGGCACTATACTAGCTATAATGGGGCACTATACTAGCTATAATGGGGCACTATACTAGCTATAATGGGGCACTATACTAGCTATACTGGGGGCACTATACTAGCTATACTGGGGGCACTATACTAGCTATACTGGGGGCACTATACTAGCTATACTGGGGGCACTATACTAGCTATAATGGGGCACTATGCTAGCTATATGGGGCACTATACTAGCTATAATGGGGCACTATACTAGCTATAATGGGGCACTATACTAGCTATAATGGGGCACTATACTAGCTATACTGAGCACTATACTAGCTATACTGAGCACTATACTGGCTATACTGAGCACTATACGGCTATACTGAGCACTATACTGGCTATACTGAGCACTATACTGGCTATACTGAGCACTATACTGGCTATACTGAGCACTATACTGGCTATACTGAGCACTATACTGGCTATACTGAGCACTATACTAGCTATAATGAGCACTATACTAGCTATACTGAGCACTATACTAGCTATACTGAGCACTATACTAGCTATACTGAGCACTATACTAGCTATACTGGGGCATTTTACTAGCTATACTGAGCACTACCTACCTATACTGGGCACTATACTAGCTATACTGGGACATACTGGGGGGATCACGCGGCCAGCGTTTCCTACCCCCGGCTTACATGAGGGTCAATCATTTTTTCCCTTTTTTTGGGGTAAAAGTGGGGGGGTCGGCTTACATGCGGGTCGGCTTGCTTGCGAGTATATACGGTACATAGTCATATCACCGAATGTCTTCGGAGGAGCTCGCAGTCTAATCCTACCATAGTCTAATGTCCAACCATATCATTATTATGCATTTATATAGCACTGACATCTTCTGCAGCACTTTACAGAGTACATAGTCATGTCACCGACTGTCCTTGCAGGAGCTCGCAATCTAATCCTACTGTAGTCATAGTCTAATGCCCTACCATATTATTATTATGCATTTATATAGCACTGACATCTTCTGCAGCACTTTACATAGTACATAGTCATGTCACTGACTGTCCTCAGAGAAGCTCACAATCTAATCCTACCATAGTCATAGTCTAATGTCCTCCCATATTACTAGTATGTATTTATATAGCACTCACATCTTCTGCAGCACAGTACAGAGTACATAGTCATGTCACTGGCTGTCCTTAGAGGAGCTCACAATCTAATCCTACCATAGTAATAGTCTAATGTCCTACCATATTATTATGCATTCAGGGCCGGATTTGTATTTTTTACCACCCTAGGCCAACAGTCAATAACCGCCCCAGTCAGTGACATGACTATATATTCTATAGTGCTTCAGAGGATGTCAGCGGTATATAAATAGATAATAATAATATTAGACCATGATTATGGTATGAATTAGATTGTGAGCTCCTCTGAGGACAGTCAGTGACATGACTATGTACTCTGTAAAGTGCTGCAGGAGAGGGACAAGAGAGGGAGAGTGTAATCTGAAGGAATGTAAAGGGCTGGAGCAGGAAAACAGACTCTTTTACCTGTCACAGACAGTGGAGTGACTGAGAATGTGCAATAAATCATGCAAGCGTGTTTACTTACAAGTGCCTCACTCTTTGCTTTGATCGGTTTGCGGCGCACAGCCGCAGGTGGGTTTTTTTTTCAAATTTTTTATATATATATCATGTAGCTAGCCTAGTGCTAGCTACATGATTCCCCCCTCCCTGCCGAATCCCTCCCACCCCTCCGATAGCCGCCGGCGATCATAACTAACAGGAAATCCTGCTCTGAACGGAGGAGGATGGAGGGTGTTTTTTTTGAGGAGGAGGTGGAAGAACAACTGCAGCAGGCATCACAGGGGGATAATAATTTTTCTGGTGCATGTACATGCCTGCCTAATTTTTCTGGCTGCACTGCGGCTGCAACAACTAACAAAAGGCATGTACATGTGTCAATTCCCCTTCATGATCGTTACCTTGCAACGGTGAAGGGGCTTGCGTATCACAATGAAGCAATGAACTATATGAGTGTGTTGGGGGGGGGGAGGGGGGTACACCCAAGATAATAAAGTCGTTGCTTCATTGTTGACAGACCAAATTCGATCAGCTGGACCGTCACTTTTGTTCTGTCATTGACCTACCTCAGCCTGACCATATGGGTTTGAAAACCGCCATCGCCTGCACTCTCGCCTGCACTCTCGCCATCGTGCGCACTACACAAACAGCTGTTTGCGGTGCGTTACACAGTGAGTTTGGTCTGTCAGTATGAAGCAGTACACTAATTACACTACCTGATTGATGTATACACACGCAAGACTTTTGGCGTGTATCCCACTCCGCCATGCCCCCTCCAGGTGTTAGACCCCTTGAAACATCTTTTCCATCACTTTTGTGGCCAGAAACAGTGTTTGTAGTTTTGAAAGTTCGCCTGCACATTGAAGTCTATTGCAGTTTGCATGGTTTGCACGAACGCAAACTTTTACGAAAGTTCGCGTTCGAGGTTCGCAAACCTAAAATCGGAGGTTCGAGCCATCTCTAGTGCATACCATTGGTGTTTGTGTTTTGAGATCAGATGCCTTCGCAAAGCAGTTGTCCCTAGTTGGGTGTTGGGCTTCCCACAAACAAACAAAAAAAAATGCCACACTGGTGATCTTTGGAATGTCGGCATTCGGGTGGTAGCAACAGCAGGCCTTGAAGTGCATGTTGGCTGGATGACCCCAAGTGTATCACTAAATGCATTATGTGTGAATAAGTCCTCTGACACATCAAGTGGAGCAGCTGTGTTGCTAGTGGTACTTAGTGTTGGGCGAACAGTGTTCGCCACTGTTCAGGTTCTGCAGAACATCACCCTGTTCGGGTGATGTTCGAGTTCGGCCGAACACCTGATGGTGTTCGGCCTTTTAAGTTCGGGTTCGCCCCGAACTACTAATTGACGCGTTGAGGGAGGCCGGGCAGCGGGCGGTTCAGCAGTAGTACCCGTACTACTGCTGAACCGCCCGCTGCCCGGCCTCCCTCAACGCGTCACTCTCCGGACTCCTCCTCCTCAGTCACTCACTTCACAGTGCCGCCCACTGCCAGCCACCCACTACCACCGGACCGGTACTTCCTGAAACTTTTGTATGGGGAAGCGGGCAGAGGGAGGAGCGCTAGTGGAGGGGGTGGGGGGAATTTCCGACCCTCCCCGCGATCGGGGCATGCTCCCCCCTTATGCCTGCGACCCCATAGGGCCCCCAAAAGCGGGATGTTCGGGGAGTTCGGGGTTCGGCCCGAACATGCCGAACATTGCGGCCATGTTCGGCGAACTTTCCCGAACCCGAACATCCAGGTGTTCGCCCAACACTAGTGGTACTGTTAAGTTTTTGTGGGAAACCAGAAACAGAGCAGGAGGACTGTGCATCTAGGAGGTTCTGTGCGGAAGCTGTAGAAGATGTGGTGCACTGTTTAAGATGGTCAACCATGTCCTCAGCATTTTGGGGATTGAGGGCACGTGCCTTCTGAACACTGTACTTTGGTCGAGGGCTGCACAAAATCACGCCAGCATGACCTCGAAAATCCCTGGGTGGCCTGCCTCTGCCTGTTATTTTTCCCATATTGGGGGTATGCAGTACTACTAACAATATCTAATAGTGGTAGACAAAGAGGCACACAATCAGTGCCAAGTACACAGCAGCTGTGTGTGTGCGTGCTTGTGTGTGTGTGCGTGCTTGTGTGTGTGTGTGTGTGTGTGTGTGTATCACTGGGCTGTGTACTTTAACACACACAGAGAGATATCCTATATAGTACTTTCAATCACAATTACAGTTGCAAGCTAAGCACTGCTTATGATAGACATTGTGCTGGCTTGCTTGCAATAGTTAGAAGAGTTAGTAGAACTACAAAGGCCAGCAACTGACTATGGCCTGTATGCAGTGTGTAACCCACACAGATATTAATAACAGATACACTTGGAAGCTAAGCACAGCTTATGATGATAGACAGTGTGATGGGTTGTATTAGATAGAAGACGATAGAAGACTACACATCCCAGCTAGCCTGGCTGGCAACTGTCTGTGGGCTCTATGTATATGCACTGTCACCCACATAGACAGCTATGTTTTAGTAAGTTAAATCACAAATGCAGTGAAAAGATATGCAATGGTAATACAGAGTGTGGGTCTGGCACACTACAGCAAGAGGCCCAGCTGAGACAGGACTGTATACATGCCTGGTCACACACACACACACACAAAAAAAACCACAGATCAGAAGCATATTAGCCCTCAAAAGAGCTTTTGTGGGGTGCTTTCAGCAACAAGATTGAGCAAGGAGCAAGCTAACAACAGCCTAACTAATGCTTTCCCTAGCTCTCCAGCAAGCTCTCCCTGCTCTCACTATAGCAAGATCAGCAGATTGAAATCATGGCTGACGCTGCAGCATTTTTATAGGGGGGGGGGGGGAGGGGGTCCGTGGGTGAGTGCAGCCTGATTGGCTGCAATGTGTCTGCTGACTGTGATGTAAAGGGTCAAAGTTTAGCCCAATGACGAGGTATAGGAGGCGGGTCGAACGCGCTATGTGTTCGCTCCCCGCCATGGGTGCGGGTAGCTGATATCTGTGCGGCCTACCAGCCGGGCAAACCGTTCGGGCCATCTCTATTAAATATGGCCCGAACAGTTCGCATGTGAACTTATTTGCACGAACATCACTGGTTCGCGTTTGAACGCGAACTTTATGCGAGTTCGACCCGCCCCCTATACTACATCATTGGGCTAAACTTTGACCCTCTACATCACAGTCAGCAGACACATGGCAGCCAATCAAGCTGCACTCCCTCCTGGAGCCCCACTTCCTTTTTAAAAGGCTGCAGCTTTGGCCATTTTCTCACTCAGTCTGCTGCTGAATCAGTGAGAGTAGGGAGAGAGGTTGCTGCAGAGATAGGGACAGCTTAGTTAGGCTCTTGTTAGGCTTGTTAGCTTGCTCCTTGCTGATACTTATTGCTAAAAAGCACCCCAAAAAAGCTCTTTTGAGAGCTAATGTTCTTGTGATGTGTTTTTGTTTTGTGTGTGTGGCCCACTGACCCTAGCATATACAGCCCTGTCTGTCGCAGCTGGCCCTTGCTAATTGCTATACTGTGCCAGGCCCAGCACATTCAGTGCCTACCTTTTCACTGCACCTGTGTGTGTGTCAGCTGCACATTTGTAATACCAGTCCGTGCATGCCTGTTCACTGCACCTGCATGACAGCACACAGTTTTATATACCAGTCACTGCATACCTGTTCACTGCACCTGTGTGTGTGACAGCTGCACATTTGTAATACCAGTATGTGCATACCTTTTCACTGCACCTGTGTTTGTGACAGGTGCACATTGTATTGATTTACCTAATTATCCGGTGCACCAATCATTACTTCTATTAGTAAAACCCCATAAACTGAGGGAAGGCACGGCCAATTATAACAATGGATACTAGAAATGACAATGGGCCGCCACTCACTTACTATACAAATTCTTTATTGCATAAAGGTATACAAAACCACAATTCCCCCGTTCCCCCCAAACCCGTGCTGAACCAATCTAGGAGCGCTCCTGGACACCAACATACGCATTCATACCACACTCATCAATCGTGGATTGATCAATCCCTACCAACTGATTGAGATGAAGCATGTACAGCGACTTCACTACTAGCAACCGTTTCTAATCTTAAATAAACTTCCGGAGTATAAGCCAGTAGTAGTCTGTCAACATGCAGCGTGTCCAACACCTCTAGCAAATCAGAGTGAATTCTTCATTTGACTTGCACTTATATCTTCACCCACTGCGTAATGATGGCAGACTCCGCTTGGGCCTTAGACAACTCCTTTGACAGACTCAAATCACAACTTCAGTACACCAAACCAGCCTCCTGCATTGCACATCTCTGTCCCGGCTAGGCAACTCTTGTGCGCTTGTGCATATAGCAAACAGAGTCTCTGCGCGCCAGGCCACTATTGATCGTGCTTACTCTCCGCGATGCTAAGCATCCTCCAACATATCATTCTCAGGCGTAATGGTAATTACCTTCTTTTCCGCCTAGGTGCTTGGGGTGCTAGCTCTCACTGCGGCGTCCCGCAGTATACAGGTACCTGTCTCGTGGAGTTGCTTGCCGGCTGTTAGTGTGTCGCTCGTATCCTCATTTGGACGTCCAGGTTGCTCATCGTATCCAGCACGCAGGCCACGCCCACATACGCGTTACGCCCACCAACGTGAGCTTCGTCAGTGTGATGACGCTATGGCTGGGTAATAGTGGGAACACCCTCTCCTATTTAAAACAAAACTGTCCTCAAACCAAGCCTCTCTCTGGGTCCGTTTTTTGATTCTGCGCATTCAGGGAAACGTCACTGTTAGGTGCACTCACGTATTTCCATATTCATGCTTCAAAGCCTCATGAGTTGACAGCAGTGTTCGTTTTATCCGATACTGCAAATCTTCACATTTTTAATACTTTATTGGTGCCCTATTTTCATGCTACATCTCCTATCTCATCCATTATTAAATTTTTCAGAATTCTTTTGGATGTGACCACCTTTCATACAACACATACTCCTACATATACTCTCAGGGATTCCATTACATGTCAATCACATTGCCATTAAGTACAATATACGGGCCTGCTTTTTCATCTAGCTCTAAGATTTATGTTATAATATATTATACATTCCCCAGCATCCCAGCACATCCAGACTCATCTGAATCTTTCAGTATTTTCTCCCAAATCTGACCTACAATAATAACGTTTATCAATATTCTTTTAGGAAATGAACTAAATTTAATTCTGAATTCAATCCTCTTGGGATTAATGTTCCCAGAGTATATATCCATCTGCTTTCTATCTGATATAATAATTTTTCAAAATCCCCTCCCCTGGTGCTTCTCTTTGGCTTAATTATACATTTATATTTCAGGCAGTCTGGATTGCTGTCATGGAACACTGCAAAATGTACACCCAAAGGGCTCTTTTCATCTGCGGCAGTAATGTTTCCCACATGTTCTCCAATCCTTTCTTTTATCTTCCTTTTGGTTTTCCCTATATACTTCAGTCCACAAGGGCAGGTGATCAGGTAAATTACTCCCTCAGAGTTGCAATTCACAAAACTCCTAATTTCATATTTTTTGGACCCTCTTGCGTTTTCAAATTCATTAGTTTTTTCCACCAACCTACAATACTTACACGATCCACATTGGAACATTCCACACGGAATAGGGCCTAAAAAACCTCTTCCCCAATTTGGATCAAAGTTCCTAGAATGGACCTCAGCCCTCACCAAAGAGTCCTTTAAATTGGGGGCCCTTCTTGGGGTCATTAACGGGTAAGGGCCAACTATTTTTAACAATTCAGGGTCAAGGCTCAACACGTGCCAGTGTTTCTCCAACACCTTTCTGAGCTGAGGCCAGTGAGATCCATACGTAGTTATGAACCTCACTTTTCCTTGCCCTTCATTTTTCTTCTTTTGTCTCTTACGTAAGCAATCCTCACGTTCAATGTTACCGACGCGCTCTTTGGCATCTTCTAACACCTGTTGAGGATACCCTCGTTTTTTAAAACGTTCGCACATTTTATCCACCACAGCATGGAAGTCCTCTTCCTCTGAGCAATTTCGGCGTATCCTTACAAGCTGTCCATAGGGTATACCCCATTTTTGGCTTCTTGGGTGAAAGCTGGAGGCATGAAGGTAGGTATTCCCTGCCGTTTCTTTCCTAAACATAGACGTCTCCACGAGACAGGTACCTGTATACTGCGGGACGCCGCAGTGAGAGCTAGCACCCCAAGCACCTAGGCGGAAAAGAAGGTAATTACCATTACGCCTGAGAATGATATGTTGGAGGATGCTTAGCATCGCGGAGAGTAAGCACGATCAATAGTGGCCTGGCGCGCAGAGACTCTGTTTGCTATATGCACAAGCGGACAAGAGTTGCCTAGCCGGGACAGAGATGTGCAATGCAGGAGGCTGGTTTGGTGTACTGAAGTTGTGATTTGAGTCTGTCAAAGGAGTTGTCTAAGGCCCAAGCGGAGTCTGCCATCATTACGCAGTGGGTGAAGATATAAGTGCAAGTCAAATGAAGAATTCACTCTGATTTGCTAGAGGTGTTGGACACGCTGCATGTTGACAGACTACTACTGGCTTATACTCCGGAAGTTTATTTAAGATTAGAAACGGTTGCTAGTAGTGAAGTCGCTGTACATGCTTCATCTCAATCAGTTGGTAGGGATTGATCAATCCACGATTGATGAGTGTGGTATGTATGCGTATGTTGGTGTCCAGGAGCGCTCCTAGATTGGTTCAGCATGGGTTTGGGGATTTTAAATAGGGTGGGGGGAACGGGGGAATTGTGGTTTTGTATACCTTTATGCAATAAAGAATTTGTATAGTAAGTGAGTGGCGGCCCATTGTCATTTCTAGCACATTGTATTGATACCAGTCACTGCATACCTGTTCACTGCACCTGCGTGACAGCGCACAGTCTTATATACCAGTCACTGCATACCTGTTCACTGTACCTGTGTGTGTGACAGTTGCACATTGTATTGATACCAGTCCATGCATACCTTTCACTGCACCTGTGTGACAGCACACAGTTTTATATACCAGTCACTGCATACCTTTTCACTGCACCTGTGTGACTGCACATTGTATTAGTCAAGTCAGTGCATACCGTTCACTTCATCCCCCCAATATGGACAAAACAGGCAGAGCCAGAAGCAGGCCACCCGCCAGGTCTGGTCGAGGTTGTGCTGTCGTGATTTTTTGGCTGGACCAAAGTACAGTGTTCAGAAGGCATGTGCCATCAACCCCCAGGATTGTCAGGACGTAGTTGACTATTTAACACAAAACATCTCATCTTTCTCAGCTTCTGAACGGAACGGTGACATATCTTCCTCCTCCTGCTCTGATTCTGGCACCCCACTTAACACTCAGTCGGCCGGCATCACCAAAGTGCCATCATACTATGGCTCAGCGGTGTGGAAATTTTTTTGTGTGTCTGCCTCAGATGAGAGCAATGCCATCTGTATTCTCTGCCACTGAAAATTTAGTCATGGAAAGACCAAGACCTGCGTAGGGACAACTTCCTTACGAAGGCACATGATGACAAAGCACAAACTGCAATGGGACGACTAGCTTAGGAAAGAAGCACACAAAAGCAAAGCCACACACCGCAATGGAAGATACCAGGCTGCAATTATTTCTCAAAAAAGGCGATACCCAAACTGTACCGTGATGTTGAAAGGCAAGTGGTGTCATCTCTGGCACACAGCATTGGGTCAAGGGTCCATCGGACCATGGATGCCAGGTCTGCAAAGCATGGTCAGTCCTGCCCAAAGACTAAGTCAGTCTCCACACACAGCATCTCTGCCTGCACGCCGTGTGACTGCCTGCCCCACTAAGTCGGTCCCCACACAGCATCTCTGCCAGACCAGACTGCTTGACTTCCTTCTCTGCCACCACCAGCAAGGTCCAGGACTCCAGGTGGATTCCTGAATTTTTAAGGCTGCTATAATAATTTTTCTGGTGCGTGTACATGCCTGACTAATTTTTCTGGCTGCACTGCGGCTGCAACAACAAAACAAAAAGCTTGTAAATGTGTCAATTCCCCTTCGTGATCATTACCTTGCCGCGGTGAAGGGGCTTGTGTATCACAATGAAGCAATGACTGCCGGCTATATGAGAGTGTTGGGGGGGCACACCCAAGATAATAAGGTAGTTGCTTCATTGTTGACAGACCAAATTCGATCAGCTGGACAGTCACTGTTATTCTAATCATTGAGCTACCTCAGCCCGGCGACCATATGGGCTTGAAAACCGCCATGGCCTGCACTCTCGCCGTGGTGCGCACCAGTCCAGCACGGCCATCACTACACAAACAGCTGTTTGCGGACGGTGCGTTACACAGTGAGTTTGGTCTATCAGTGTGAAGCAATACACTAATTACAATACCTGATTGATGTTTTAAAGCACTTTATGCCTCCAATGTGATTTCTGCCCTTAAAACCCTGCTCTGCGTCAAATCCGTAATTTTCCCTGGGACTTTTGGCATGTATCCCACTCCGCCATGTCCCCCTCCAGGTGTTAGACCCCTTGAAACATCCTTTCCATCACTTTTGTGGCCAGAATTAATGTTTGAAGTTTTGAAAGTTTGCCTGCCCATTGAAGTCTATTGGGGTTCGAAAACTTTGCATGTTCCATTCAGATATCCCAAGTTTTATTTAATTGTCCTGGACACTTTAGATGGTAGTATTAAAATAACAACAATTAGACTAGCGTTTAACCTAATAAAATCAGCTATCAGAAAAGCAATCACAACTGTAGAGCACTAACCTGCTATATGCAAAGCCAACATGTACCTATGCACCTATAACTGCCCCGCAGTTGATGTATGGCCACGCAGTAATTCACCAGCCGAACCGCCGGGATAGACCGCTTTGAAGTTCCAAAATCACGTGTATCGACGTTTCGCGTCTGGTGACGTCACACACTAGCACGTCGCTCCGTAGCTCCGCCCAAAGTGGTTCGTTGCTAAGCAACTCATCAGGGGCCCCTGATGAGTTGCTTAGCAACGAAACACGTTGAGTGGAGCTACAGAGCGACATGTTAGCGTGTGACGTCACCGGATGCGGAACGTTGATACACGCGATTTTGTAACTTCAAAGCGGTCTATCCCGGGGGTTCGCCTGGTGAATAACGGCATGGCCATACATCAACTGCGGGGCAGTTATAGGTACATCCTTACTGCATTATATCCTGTCAGGCCCAGCCTAGGACTTATTGTGTTTACCGCTGTTCTATCTGTTTTTAAATACATGCTCATACTCACACTAAGGCACTATAGTGCAATGTATGAGGCGATCAATATTTTATATGAAAAAAATTGATATTTGTACGTGATGTGAGCCTTTTTTCATTTTTTGGGTGCTGCAAGCTCACTATAATTGGAGATTGGATTAACAGCATCGGGAAGTCAAGGTGCCTGGTCTACACATGTCAGACGGAGATCTGTTCGATTGGCTGTGAGGTGACCAATACCTCAGAGGTTTACACAGGTCCATCTAGGCCACATCGTCCGGTGAGTGGGGACCAGAAAGGGGGCTTTGATCCCTGATAGTGATTACTCAACACCTGCCACTTTGAAGTCTACTGTGTTTATGAATCCAGTATCTATTTGGCACCAGCTTATGTTTTGGACTTTCATAAAATAATTTCAATTTGATATATGTGTATGCAGCGCTTTTTAACCCATACTTTTTACTGATTATATGGTAGTATGGTGGCGTAGTGGTGGCCAACGTAAGCACCAAAATTCAGCACTTGGGGTTTGAAATTTTGGGTAAGATGCCTCTCGTTGTCTAACAATTAAGATTAGCCTAGTTGGCGATAGAGAGGCCTGGCATGCGACAAGAACTGGATCAGCTTATTAGCTGCAGCAAGTGACACATTTATACAAGTTTATCCCTTCCTCACAGTCTGTTTCATCTAGATCTTGTACAGTTGTATCTAATTTATCTTTGAACTATTGATTGACACTTAGTTTTGATTCTTCTCTTGAGTTTTTATTACTATAATTTCATGTCATCACATTAACAAGGACATTAACCTTGTGTAGCACTAATTGGAGCTTTGGATAAATGTCATGTTTGAGAACCCATGTCATGTTTGAGAACAGTATTATAGATGCCGGTACACCGCCAACGCCGAGTGCTAGCATGCGCCCAGCCAGTGGACAGGAGCAGCTGACAGGTGGGGAATTCACTGCCTTTTTGAATTGGGTTTTCAGATTGTGTTCCTCCTTTTAGAGGCACACATTACTCCATTAAAGAGTCTAATAACCCATCCAAAGATGCACATTTATTATTTAGGTGCTGTTAGCAGGGAGAGCTGAGATCCCCCATTTACTACCCTCTATGTTGAAAAACTAAATTGTATGAAAAGATAACAGCAGTACAGTCTATTCACTACGGCTTGACATATAATAGGTTAATGCAATGATAACAAAGAGCCTATCAGGGAGGCTAATGCTTGATTTCCTCCAAAGACCCCCCACTTTATATAAAAAAGCCACAAACTCTTATGAAATGAGGGGTCCTCTATGTATCGGAGAATGTTCCTCAGCCTGAAGGCCTGATTTTCTGATTTTTTGAAATGGCTTTGTATAGTGAAAACTGCAGTTATTGTTTTTCTTTATTATTCTGCAGCAGCTAAATCACTCTTTTCGCAGGAAGATCGACTTCAATCAAGCTAATCTTTTATTCTAATACTGTCATAATATTTTCAGAATTGTAACAAAGATTTAGTTGGCATTTGAGAGGCTCGTTTATTTCTTGCCTTGTACACACAACATTTTCTTCAGTTCTCCACAGATTGTAAATAAGAACTTGGACTAATATTAAGAGAAAGAGCAGTTCAGAGAGAATTTCTGGATTGAGATCACAACAGGCAGATGGCGTGCAGTGTTTATATGGGTTTGGAATTTATTTTTGTTAAGGGAGGTTTGCCTTAAATTCCTTTCATCACACAGCAGTTATGATGCTTGCCAGAAATTAGAGACGACAAACATACTTTATAGATTAAGAGCTGCACTCTGCGAGAAATGGGTTGTCATGGAGACTCATTTTTAAACATGTCACTTCTATCCTGGACATCAATTCATGTTAAATCATGTAAATACTACTTGTAACAACAACACTAGAGGTGATGTATCGTGCTGTATTCAAACAGGCTAGGGAATTCAATCTGTGTACTGCTTTGGACATTATTATAGTAGAATGACTCTTTATCTGATGTTGGTCATTATATTCATTTCATGGCTAATGTCAAGTGATATAAAAGTGTTTTAAAACAGTTATATTGACTGGATTTCTTAAATGTGTTTGCATGTGCTGTAGTCAAACTTTGATTTTGTCAGACTCCATGCTGCATAAACAGAAAATTACTTTGAAGGTTTTGGCCATGGTTTACTAAGGCTGGAGAGCAGTGGAGAGTCTTACTAATGATTTGACAAACTTATGACTTCTACTGAGATATTTTAGAACCCTAAAGAGGACACCCAAGGCCAGATTTATACTTTTTGCACCCCTAGGCCAAGTATGTTGGGCTCCCTTCCATGTTCAGCAGCACCCCTCCGATTCCACGTGTAGCCCCCTTTTCCATGTGTACCATACATTTGTAGAGATGGCCTGAATGGTTCAAGCGCGAACTCATTCGCGCAAACTTCAGTGGTTCACGTTCGTGGTGGTGAACCACCAACTATATGCAAGTTCGATCCGCCCCTATACTACATCATTAGGCTCAACTTTGACCCTCTACATCACAGTCAGCAGACACATGGTAGCCAATCAGGCTGCACTCCCTCCTGGAGCCCCCCCCCCCCCTCCCCCCTTATAAAAGGCAGGCAGCGTCAGCCATTTCCCTCGCTCGTGTGGCTGCAGTAATTAGAGAAGGGAGAGGAACCTGCTGTAGACATAGGGAAAGTTTAGTTAGGCTCTAGTTAGGCTTGTTAGCTTTCTCCTTGCTGATACTTGCTAAAAAACACCCTTCAGCATCTCTTTTGAGAGCTAATGTTGTTCTTGTGATCTATTTTTTTTTGTGTGGGTCCCACTGACACTTGCATATACAGCTCTGTCAGTCAGTCGCAGCTGGCCCTTGGCCCCTTGCTAATTCCTACTGTGCCACTGCCAGGCCCAGCACATTCAGTGCCTACCTTTTCACTGCACATGTGTGACAGGCAGCTGCACATTTGTAATACCAATCACTGCATACCTGTTCATATTTAATGCACCTGCGTGACAGAAGTACGCATTGTTATATACCAGTCATTGCACCTGTTCACGGTACCTGTGTGTGTGTGACATATTGTGCTGCATATTGTATTGATACCAGGCACTGCATACCTCTTCAGTGCACCTATGTGACTGCACACAGTGTTATATTATATACCAGTCACTGAATACCTGTTCACGGTACCTGTGTGTGTGACAGCTGCACATTTGTAATACCAGTCACTTCATACCTGTTCACTGCACCTGTGTAACCACACATTGTTGTACCAGCAGTCACTGCAACCTGTTCACTGCATCTGTGTAACCGCACATTGTATTAGTCAAGTCAGTGCATACCTTTCACTTCATCCCCCCCAATATGGACAAAACAAAAGGCAGAGCCAGAGGCAGGCCACCTGACAGGTCTGTTTGAGGTCACGCTGTCGTGATTTTGTGCGGACCAAAGTAAAGTGTTCAGAAAAAGGCACGTGCCATCAACCCCCAATATTGTCAAGATGTAGTTGACTATTTAACACAGAACACCTCATCTTCCTCAGCTTCTGCACGGAACCGTGACATATATTTCTCCCCCTGCTCTGATTCTGGCACCCCACTTAACACTCCGTCGGCAGCCATCACCAAAAGTGCCATCATCCCAGGGCTCAGCGGTGTGGAATTTTTTGTGTGTGTCTGCCTCAGATGAGAGCAATGCCATCTGTACTTTCTGCCACAGAAAATGGAGCAGTGGAAAGACCAAGACCCGCGTAGGGACAACTACCTTATGAAGGCACATGATTACAAAGCACAAACTGCAACGGGATGACCACCTGAGGAAAAGCAGCACACAAAAGCAAAGCCACACACTGCAGAGTAAGATACCATCACGCAATTATTTCTCAAAAAAGGTGATACCCAAACTGTACCGTGATATTGAAAGGCAAGTGGTGTAATCTCTGGCACACAGCTTTGGGTCAAGGGTCCATCTGAGCACGGATGCCTGGTCTGCAAAGCACGGTCAGGCCTGCCCGAAAACTAAGTCGGTCCCCACAGCATCTCAGCCTGCAGGCCGCTTGACTGCCTTCTCCGCCACCACCAACAGGGTCCAGAACTCCAGGTGGATTCCTGAATTTTTAAGGTCGGCCGCTATAATAATTTTTCTGGTGCGTGTACATGCCTGCCTAATATTTTGGCTGCACTGCAGCTGCAACAACAAAACAAAAGACATGCACATGTGTCAATTCCCCTTTGTGATCGTTACCTTGCCGCGATGAAGGGGCTTGTGTATCACAATGAAGCAATGACTGGCTAAATAAGAGTTCAGGAAGTAAGAGCCCGACACCCGGCGCGGGTGTCCCTGGTGCGGTATGCGGTGGAGGGACCGGGAGAAGAGCCAGGAGGATGCCGAGGGACCTCCCGACCTACGGTGGGCTGCAGAAAGCCCCAGGTGAGTACCAATTTCATTTACTTTTTGAGGTCAGGGTCCCTTTAAAGGATCTTTGGTAAATTAGTAAGCTAAATAAATATTTGCAGGTATACATAAGGTTCTGTATATATGTATAAGGCCGGGTTCACACTGTTTTGAATGGAAAACTGATCCTGTAAAAACTGATTTGTTTTCCATTTAAACGGATACGTTTGTCACGTTGGGCATCAGTTTTTCATCTTGTTTTTCTGTGCCTGTGGTGTCACCAACCACTCAGGTTACCTGTCACCATCACACTTGTTTTCCTCCACTGCTGCTGGCCATGCTACTCAAGTCCACTGCACAGCAGAAGTGCCGGTATACAGATCCAAGCCCCATCAGAGGCATCAGGCTCCCATTGGATTGCGACAGACCAATGGGATTCCAACCTCAAACCAGGGAACATTCTCATTGGTCTGTGGCAATCCAATTGGAGCCGGATGCTTCTGTTGAGGCATGGAGGATCTGTATACTGGCTCTTCTTTCAATCAGTGGACTAAGTGGTGGTGCCAGCTGCAGTGAGGAACATTAATGTGACAGTAACAGTTGAGTAAAAACTTGTGAAACATACAAGACGACCAGCCTAGTGAGAACAGTCACTGTCCATTCTTATAGGTTACCACACTGATTCCATCAGCCTCCAGTTCTTCTGGCCGATCCAGAAAAGTTGTGCAGGACCCATACTTGCATTCCACTTGTCGCTTATACTTTGCTATGCTTGGCATAGGATTCATTTGGATCAGCTCCATTTTGTTACGCTAAGCAGAAAGTTTTGAATGTCAATTTGAATACAGCCTCAGGGTTTTACAAAAAGATAGACTTGAATAAATCCACACCCTGTACTGCATCATTTGCTTTTATACTGTGACAATGGGCATCTACACTGTACCCTCTTTGGAAAACAGCCAGACAGTCTTGAATCAGGATGTACTCTTTAAATATAAGGTAATCCCTAGTCGAACCCTACTATGCCTTTTACATTCAAGAACAAATTGCCTTGGCCAGGTAATTCCTTTTTGGGTGGTCACACAACATGCCTGTGTATTCTTGAAAGAATTACTTCAATATCATGGTTTTAGCTTACAGAGCATTACACCTCCACAGTGACTTTATAATATACAAAAACAGCAAAACACTTCATCCAGAAAACCCATATTTATAGTCGCGACGTGCCAAACTCTCCCTGATACTGGATATTACGGGTCCTGATAGACCTATGTTTTTTTACAATACCGTATGTGTATTAATATTATTTCTATTATTAAATTACTGCTGTGAACACCAGCATGTATGGATGTTAGATTTTACGATGTGCCTGAAAAAGAAAGATCAGAATAAATGAGCCCCTCTTACATACAGTAGTTTTTTTGTGTAGAAGAAGGTGCACTGGTGGCTCTCCGTTCGGGTTAAGGCGGAAATAGCCAGACGCGAGTCCTTTGCGTGTGCACAGTAGAGTAGATACGTTCGGGTTCGGCTATTTCCACCTTCCCTGAATGAAGAGCTGCTAGTGCACCTGCTCAGGATTGCGGAGAGGTATTATTCGTGCCTGTGCTGTCTTGTCAGAATTTGTCGAGGAACTTTCGGGGGAGCCATCGCTGGATTACCCCAAGCTTCAGAGTCCCAATGAGGCATCCCCCTCCCAAGGTAAGTAACAGGGTCTCGTTAAAAGGTCTCTTTAAAGGTACAAAAATTTGCTAATTTATATTTTTCCAAATTAAATATTCTAGCGATTGCATTTTAATAATCCTGCCATGTAAAACTGTGTTGCGGCATTTGTACACAGCTGCAGGTACATACATATTTAATGAACAGGAGGCGTAGTTCTTCCTGGCAGAAAGTGTTTTGAGAATGGTAGAACATGTTTAAGAATGGCTCCTCTATTCACATGCAGCGTGCACCCTGGTACCAATTAGAGGAAGGAGTCTGGGAATTCCTGTCTTCCATTATTCCATATGTTCATCTACAAGTGGCTGCACTTTCCTGTAGGGTTGATAGAAAAGCTCAAATTCTGTTTTGGTAGCACAAAATTTTGATGACTTTGCAAAGAATGAGGTGTGGTACCTCTAAAGTGATTTTTACTGTTGAATTTCATAATAAATGAGTGGAAAATAATGCCATGTGTTCTGTCGTACTTTTCTGCACACTACAGTTGAAAAAAGGAAAATGCAATGATAAGAATAGTATGTATATGCATTTAACAGTAAAAACCCATTCCATTACTATATTACAAGGTACTAGGACATGCAAATGATATCCCAAATAAAGCATAAAGCAAGCTATTTGCTTCTATAGCAGGCATGGGCAAACTTGGCCCTCCAGCTGTTAAGGAACTACAAGTCCCACAATCCATTGCAGGAGTCTGACAGTCATGACTCATAAAGGCAAATGCATTGTGGGACTTGTAGTTCCGTAACAGCCGGGGGACCGAGTTTGCCCATGCCTGTTCTAGTGTTCTATAGCCTGCTTCAGAAGACTGCCCTGCAGGTTGTCCTCTTACATTTCCTACATACTGTATGCACTATGGAATCTGGAGCCCATGGGCACCAGAGATGACACAGACCCTTAAAGTGTACCCGAGGAAAACCTTGGGTTAAAAAAACACGTAGGAAGATCCTGTAGAGGCTTCTCAAGCCATCTTCCATTGCTACTTGCAACCCCCCTTCCCCGAAGAAATCTAACAAGGGCTTTAAAGGGAACAAGCACAGCTATACTGTGCCTGTGTAAATATGGCAGCGCTGTGCAGTAAGCTGGAGCTGCACCGTGCACGAGTAGTTCTGTGCCAATGGGCAGGCACATCTGCACTCACACATAAAGAGTAGTGCAGCTTGGATTTTCCAGAGGGTCCCAGCGAGTGGCAGCACCCTTCGAAGAGGACACAAGAAGCCACTACAGGATCCAGTGGCTTCTTTCTTCTTGCGGTAAGTATGTGTTTTCTTAATCGAGGTTCACCTTGGTTTCTCTATAATACTTGGTCCTAGCAACATCACTGAATCTAGTCTTATATGTGTTTTGCTGTAGTGGAAAGTGACTAGTGACTAAACTGTGACTAGTGGACCAGTTCTTTTTTGGTGTCTGTATGTAGGCAATGAAAATACTTCACGTTAAACTTGGTAAGTTGCACATTTTGAATTGCTTGACACTAAGCAGCATATTTATCATTAGGGTGTAAAATGCCTTTTGATTTATTTATTTATTTATTTTGCTGGCATCAACAGTAGGCCCCCAAGCAATTTTAGGCGCACTCAGAAAATGTTACGTATTACCCTGATAGTATGCAGCTGGTGGCATCACCCTCCCCTGTCCCCATGTCTGAAATCTCAACTTCATTGAATGCAGACTAACCAATGAAATGGGAAGGGAGTCAGAAATCCCGTAATCAGCTGCTGGACACAGCTTCTGCCCTACAGTAATCAAGATCTGCTTTAACCACTTTATCCACCACTACAGTATATTTTCATGCTCTGTGACTTTATCTAAGCTATGAGGACGTACATAAACATCTTGTAGCAGAAGCACAGTTGTGCAAGATTAGGCATTGCTCCTGTGCACATCTCTGGTACTCTCTGCTGCAACACTAATCGTTGAAAGGGAATATATGTTCTCTGAGCCAATTTGATTTTTAACAGCAAAATGCTTTTATTTTCTCAGTTTATACTGAAAAAAACACAATGTAACTATTGTGGAACTTTCTCCGTGATCAGCGCACAACGCGTGCGCTGACACGGCGGAAATCCTCCACAAGCGTGTAATTGCAGGCACCCAGCAAAAGGTGCTACGCACCTGTAGAGGGAAATTCCTGTCGGCAGATGGCGCTGGGGAGTGCAGAGGAACCAATCCTCTGTACCTCCACAAATGCCAGACAGGAATTGTACGAAGCGCAGAACGCAATCACAAGAGAGGTGATTGCAAATGAAAATGAGCAAAGGGACAGGTTGTATGTGTGTGCGCCAATCCAGTCGCCACCCCGCGACCGCGCACACACAACAGCAGATATGAAATAGGAACGCGATCGCGAGAGGTGCGATCGCCAGACATGACACAAGGCAGATCAGAATAGAATACGAGGGTAGCAAAGGCACAGCAAATAAAACAATGAGGAGATACGGAAAATAACAAACGCTAGCTAACCGCGAACACCGCACTCATTCACAACAGTGCACGCGGTTATGCGCGGTCTCCACGTGATAAGCACAATAGAGACAAGCACGCCTAACTAACCATTAACAGACAAACATGAAACAGAGGACGCGAGCGCTTGCTTAACGGTTACCTGACCGAGCCTCCAGCAAGCGTAGCAGACAAGACAGACACACGAAAACAGGGATAAGCGAGAGATAGGATCCACAGCACTAGCGAAAAGTGGCTAGCGCCATCCAAGTACAGAGTAGCAGAACAGAAGGATCCCCAGCGCTAGCGAAAAGTGGCTAGCGCGATCCCAGAAGACAGAACAGAAGGATCCCCAGCGCTAGCGAAAAGTAGCTAGCGCGATCCCAGGAGACAGAACAGAAGGATCCCCAGCGCTAGCGAAAAGTAGCTAGCACGATCCCAGGAGACAGAACAGAAGAGATAGCTGGTAGCAACCGCTGCACCAGCTATACTCCAAGAACAGAGATCAGAACCATTTCCTGTCGACCACAGTAGGGACAGGACAATGGCAACAGGCAAGACAAGACAGAACAGGCAATACAGATAATACAATCCTAACTGACTAGGGAAATCTGCCTAGCGCAGATTCAGGAATTACTATAAGCTGATGTTCAAACAAAGAGCAAGACTGACACCCCACCAGGAGTGTTACATAGGACGAAATCCTTATGACCAGCGAAGCATTGTGGGAAAGACATAGTACTTATAGTACACGCCTCCAATGAATGTGGCCAGGCAATTTGCATGACAACGTATGCAAATTCCTCTGCAAGCACAAGCTGCAAAACTGACAGAAGCTCTTCTTTCCAGAGTCCTGCAGCATGCAAACCTACACAATGGTCAAAGGGCTGCCTGCCTGCACAGGCAGCTGAGCAAATCATCACAGTACCCCCCCCTCCAGGGTCGAATTCCAGACGACCCTCAAAACTGATATCTCCAAACCACTCTAACTGAAGACTCATGAAGGTCGGGGCAGCCCGACAAGGTCCAATTCCAGAGTCAGTCCACCCGAAACCGACCTCATCGGAAACAGAAGCCACCGAAACATGCCCATCAGTACTACCAGTCTCAGTATAACACCCATCAGGACTGTGAACGCCAGAGAAGAAGCCATCGACACCCTCCAGACAATACCCACCACCTTCCAAGGAGCGTCCGAAAATACCAAACCTGCCACAATACCTGTTCGAAGTGTCCCTTACAACACAAAAGCCACCGTTGATCTTATCCAGTGTACCAAGCAAAATTTCTCCCGGAATCTCCCAGAACCTTTTGAAGCTCCACAGAGATCCCAAGAGGGCAGAACAATCACCAGGCTCACATGGAGAATTACCAAGAACCCCCATGGAACCAATGACAATTCCGGATTCAGAATTACGAGGACACCCACCAAGATCAAGACTTTCAGGGACCACTTCTGGGCATGCAAGCAGGCAGGCCATATCAGAGCATGTCCCCACCGAGGAAGCATCTGAGTACGCTGGTAACCGAGGCACACTTGGGCTTTCTGGGTCACAGAGCACACTGGGGTACACCAGTACAGGAGAAACCTCAGGACATGTCGGGGAACTGCCAACCTCAGAGTCCGGCACGACAAGACCAAAACCAGTACCGGACAGAGAATCATCATGAGTGGAGGTCACAGGCACTGGACTTTCAAAAGAAGACTCGGATACAAATTCAAAAATTTCTGTGACAATAATATCATCATTGACTACATATGAGTGAAGCTCCATCAGAGCTGAAAAGGTAGCCAGCAAGGCAGCAATGCCTACGGAAGAGGGTAATACCTCAGAAGGACTTGGGGGGCAGGAGACATCTCCTACAAGTTCTGCACCCTTTGGGAGGAACTCGGAGACCTCCAGAACATCAAACAAGACCTCAGGAACATCATTTTTCAAGTTTTCTAAGAAGGATTCTGTACTATCCATGTTACAGGGCAAAACTGGAACTTTATTTTGAGAACAGGGCAGATGTCCCAGGGAAGGTTCCACCATAAACTGAGACTGAATTTCATCATCATGAGTGGAACATACAGGAATATTCACTGGACCACACACTGACTCCCTAACTTTAATCTCGCTGCACCCAGAATTCTGCGTAGCAGTCAAACTAGCTTGCAACTCCAAAACTGCAGAAAGACAGGTAAAAATAGCAGCAATACCTAGACGAGCCTCTAGGGGCAAGGCAGGAGATATTGTACAAGGCAATATTGACTCATCCAGAGTACAGGGTGGAGAGTCAGAACTTTCTTCAAAGCAAGAAAGGGACTCCCAAATGTCAGTGTGATTGGACATCATTTTGTTATTCATGGTACAGGGCAGGTTTAGAGAAACCCTCTCTGGACCCAGCAAAAACGCTTCAGAGTCAGATTCGCAAAACCAAAGTGCTGTCTCACTCTTAGACTCGGCTAACGATGTCGAATCCGAGGAGACAGAGCACAAAATTTGCGAATCCAAGATCGCTTTAGGTTGTAAAACTGACGCTTCCATAGCGCAAATCTCCGCGATCTGCGGAGCAGACTGCAAAGCGTTTAGGACAGAAACACTGGAGCAACTGTCATCAGGCCACAGGCCCTCACAGGTGTGAACAGGGTGAGACAAAGGCGCATTTGCAGTAGAAATAGCTACAACATCAGGAAAAACTTTATTAGACATATTAATTTTACTTTTGATGCTGCATAATTTAGGAATATTCCCCATAGCAGGATCACAGATGGAAGATCTTAAAGGTCTGCCTCTAAATGACAAGGGGTCCCACACATCCTTGAGAAAACTGGTACATTCATGCTGATCGCAATCTGCAGGAACATCCGAGAAACAGGCATCAGATTGCACAGATTAAAACTGCACACAGTCAGGAGAGAATCCCTCAGGATCCACACAGGAATCAACCACAGTGGCACACTCATTCATTTCAGATTGCACAAAGTCAAGACTCTCATGCTTTACCCCAGAAAGGCATGAACAATCATCCGACAACGATGTCTCTTTATTGGAATCAATTGATTGGTGTATGTGCAACTCATCCAAAATCGTCTGCCACACATACAACACCGGATCCACAAAACACCTGTCACACTCATCAGAATCTATCAAAGTGTACACGGAGTTGAGACAATCATTCAAGACCTCTTCGCTTTTTGCGATGTAAAAATCGCAAAAGGCTTTCCAATCAAAATCGAATTCCTCCATCAAGGCCCCCATGTCCCATGAGGCAAATGGAGGTTCAAACAGGCCAGTATCCAGATAATCTCCATATGGATGGAGTTCAGGAACCAAAACAGATTTTTTAACTGCTTTAATATAGTGTGCGATCCTACCTATAATAGGATCCACATAAGCTTTGGATTGGGGCAACGAAACCTGAGACTGAGAAGTCTCTCTGAAATCATCACATTCAAGTGCTTCCCCTACTTCAGAGTTTACAGAACTAATTTCTTTATTTGTACTTGCTATGGACAACGGATCTTTCCGCTGGGAAGTCTTCCTAGATCTTTTACTTTTAGACTTAGCAGCTCTGGATGGCTGCTTTTTGGATGAAAGAGGAGATGGAACAGCTGATTGAGCTGCTGACAACAACTTATTAAGGGAGTATGGTAATTGAGGTAATCTCAGCCAATTGTGAATTAAAAAGGCCAAGAATTCCAGGGGTCTTTGACTCAGGGTGGTATGATCTAACACATCATAAGCCAACATTGACATTTCGCCCCCCAACAGAATGTAGACCATTTGGGCGGCCCAGGTAGACACTGGGGTGCATTGGAATTCAGGGTTCGCTAACAGTTTCGTACACTCAGACAAAAATTCGTCTGCTGATTCAGGTTCAAGTTTTTTCAATCTCTTAAAGGTACAAGAGCCATATTCGACAAAATCGTGCAAATCGGAAATTCCGTCTACACTGGGGTTTTGGGTTGGGCTGGTCATACTGTAACGATTGTGGAACTTTCTCCGTGATCAGCGCACAATGCGTGCGCTGACACGGCGGAAATCCTCCACAAGCGTGTAATTGCAGGCACCCAGCAAAAGGTGCTACGCACCTGTAGAGGGAAATTCCTGTCAGCAGATGGCGCTGGGGAGTGCAGAGGAACCAATCCTCTGTACCTCCACAAATGCCAGACAGGAATTGTACGAAGCGCAGAACGCAATCACAAGAGAGGCGATTGCAAATGAAAATGAGCAAAGGGGCAGGTTGTATGTGAGTGCGCCAATCCAGTCGCCACCCCGCGACCGCGCACACACAACAGCAGATATGAAATAGGAACGCGATCGCGAGAGGTGCTATCGCCAGACGTGACACAAGGCAGATCAGAATAGAATACGAGGGTAGCAAAGGCACAGCAAATAAAACAATGAGGCGATACGGAAAATAACAAACGCTAGCTAACCGCGAACACCGCACTCATTCGCAACAGTGCACGCGGTTATGCGCGGTCTCCACGTGATAAGCACAATAGAGACAAGCACGCCTAACTAACCATTAACAGACAAACATGAAACAGAGGACGCGAGCGATGGCTTAACGGTTACCTCACCGAGCCTCCAGCAAGCGTAGCAGACAAGACAGACACACGAAAACAGGGATAAGCGAGAGATAGGATCCACAGCACTAGCGAAAAGTGGCTAGCGCGATCCAAGTACAGAGTAGCAGAACAGAAGGATCCCCAGCGCTAGCGAAAAGTGGCTAGCGCGATCCCAGAAGACAGAACAGAAGGATCCCCAGCGCTAGCGAAAAGTAGCTAGCGCGATCCCAGGAGACAGAACAGAAGGATCCCCAGCGCTAGCGAAAAGTAGCTAGCGCGATCCCAGGAGACAGAACAGAAGAGATAGCAACCGCTGCACCAGCTATACTCCAAGAACAGAGATCAGAACCATTTCCTGTCGACCACAGTAGGGACAGGACAATGGCAACAGGCAAGACAAGACAGAACAGGCAATACAGATAATACAATCCTAACTGCACTAGGGAAATCTGCCTAGCGCAGATTCAGGAATTACTATAAGCTGATGTTCAAACAGAGAGCAAGGCTGACACCCCACCAGGAGTGTTACATAGGACCAGGGCCGGGTTTCTGGAAAGGCCAGCAAGGCCACGGCCTAGGGCGATAAAATTAGATAAGATAAGAAGGGCGGCATGACTTGGAGAGAGAAGAGGTCATATGTCAAAGTAAATCATCTCTTCTGGTCCCGCAGCGCAGCCAGCCAGCGCCCTGCTCTGCACTAATAACTGAATTCCAGAGTTCCCCAATCCCTGCATCTCTCTCTCACTTCCTGATGTGTTATAACAATCATTCTTCTGTATGATGGACATACAAGTGGATGTGAGAAATAAAAGGGATTTACATTACAAAGCAGATAACTAAGTTCCGCTGAGTTTTAATGCAGGAATTCCTAAACATCAGTGAGCTCTGCTAGTTTCTTTTACAGCTTTGACCCTGACCCCAGCAGTTGTTAATTAATTTATCTAATCCTAATTTATAACTGTTTTTCTTAGCTAGCAGTGGTCTCTTCTTCCTTAGTTAACTCTTTCCTGACTCATTTTCTGTCCTCCAGCTGCTACCATCTATGAGAACTGCAAGAAAAAAAATGCTGTTTTCTTTCCTTTCATTGCTAAACTGTCATTTTAAAGGACACCTGAGCAGTGGTGCTCATCCAATATTTGGGTGTCCGAACCACCCAGATAATCCAAACTAGCAATTCGGATACTTTTTAAAATCCGAATAGCACTATCCGAGCAAACTCGGATTTCCCATCTGAGAGAGAATTTTTTTTTGAGGGGGGATTTTAAGTCCCCACATCATTAAAAAAAGATGATGCTACATGCCTCATAGAGGGCTATGAAGGCTGTCATTTTTATTTCCTTTTAAACAATGCAAACTACCCAGCTACCCTGCTGGTCATTCGCCTGTAATACTTTTAGTTATAGATCCATGGGCAGTTTTGTAGAAAGTCTACAAAGGTTGGGGTCTCGGGCAGCAGGAGGGCTGCATGGTGTTGCAGCTGACAGCAGTTTACCTGTTTCATTATTACCAGTCTGCAGTGTACAGCCCTCCTCATTTTCAAGTCTCCATGTCTACTCTGCTCTGTACAGCTCCACTTTGACACTGAGGGGAGGGGCACACAGCAGAGTGGGAGATTCAAGGATGAGGAGGAAAACAGCTCAGTCATCATGAACAGGTAATTATGGAACAGTTGCTCCTCTCCTAGCTTCTAGAGATGGGAAGTTCGGATCTTTTCAATGATTCGGATGATTCGAATCAGATCATTGAAAAGATCCGGATCTTTGATCCAAATCTCGAATCATTTTTACTAGGGAAGCATTCAGGGGTGAAATGACTAGCAGGACAGGACTTTCCCTGCAGTGGACAGAGAAGGGGAGGAGGTGGACGGACAGAGAAGGGGAGGGGGTGGACAGACAGAGAAGGGGAGGGTGGTGGACAGACAGAGAAGGGAGGAAGTGGACGAAGAGGGGTGAGCAGAGAGCAGAAATGTTTTTTGCACACATTACCCACATGTTGCAATCATATGCTCACAGTGAAAGAAAGCATTCCCCACCCCAATGTGTCCTGTTTTCACCTCCAACACGCATCATAAATTTAGGGAGAAGTGAAGTGCAGCTGTTTAGAGCAGAGTGCAGGAGGATCATATTGCACTGCAATCACAGTGCCTGCCCTTCTAGCCCAGCACGCTGTCTGCAAAGTTACTGAGCTGTGCTTCTGAGCCAAAAGTTTCCCATTTGTTCACTATGCAGCACTACGGAACAGACAGCCTAAAATCAGCAGCACATTATAGCCAGTATGTGTGCTCTACACATATCTGGCAGTGGCACCAATGTCCCCTCTCTCTCATCTACCTGTCCGAGTGTCCCTGATAGGCTGGCTCCCCTCCAACAGAGCGATCCATCTCTGCTCTGCTTCCAGGACCCCGCTGCCCGCTGAGAGGGGGGCGTGCCACTCCTGGCCCCACCCCCTTTGTGATCCGAATCGTTCATTTTGGTGATCCGGATGATTCGATTCACAAAAGAGATTCAGATCAAAGATCCAAATCGTTCATGATCCGGACAACACTACTAGCTTCTGTGCTGCACTGCCTGCTTGACTAACATTTTCTATTTTTCAGTTGTTGTTGGAGTGCTGCTGCACTTAATACTGTGCCGGTTTCTCTGTCTCCATCAGATTGCTATCTCCCCTCTTAGAGGTCTTAGAGGTCCTCTCTGCGTTCCTCAGTGCTCTACCAATGAAACTTTGATGTGTGACATAAGGAAACATGCTAAAAGCTGCAGGTGAACTGGCTGTGTCTGCAAGGTATATGCCACTGCTTCTGTGTAATCCAGTCTGGGTCTGAAAAAACTGCCTTTTGCTCTAAAAAGTATGTTAGATAAGTATTTCTTGTGCTTTGTTTAAAGGTAGTGCTTATTATCTGTTTTAGAAATTGCAGTACAATTAGACCTTTTTTGTGTTTGTCTGTTGCCTAATATTTTATTGCCTGTTATTAACAGGGCCGGATTTCTGGAAAGGCCAGCAAGGCCATGGCCTAGGGCGATAAAATTAGATAAGATAAGAAGGGCGGCATGACTTGGAGAGAGAAGAGGTCATATGTCAAAGTAAATCATCTCTTCTGGTCCCGCAGCGCAGCCAGCCAGCGCCCTGCTCTGCACTAATAACTGAATTCCAGAGTTCCCCAATCCCTGCATCTCTCTCTCACTTCCTGATGTGTTATAACAATCATTCTTCTGTATGATGGACCTACAAGTGGATGTGAGAAATAAAAGGGATTTACATTACAAAGCAGATAACTAAGTTTCGCTGAGTTTTAATGCAGGAATTCCCAAACATCAGTGAGCTCTGCTAGTTTCTTTTACAGCTTTGACCCTGACCCCAGCAGTTGTTAATTAATTTATCTAATCCTAATTTATAACTGTTTTTCTTAGCTAGCAGTGGTCTCTTCTTCCTTAGTTAACTCTTTCCTGACTCATTTTCTGTCCTCCAGCTCCTACCATCTACGAGAACTGCAAGAAAAAAAATGCTGTTTTCTTTCCTTTCATTGCTAAACTGTCATTTTAAAGGACACCTGAGCAGTGGTGCTCATCCAATATTTGGGTGTCCGAACCACCCACATAATCCAAACTAGCAATTCGGATACTTTTTAAAATCCGAATAGCACTATCCGAGCAAACTCGGATTTCCCATCTGAGAGAGAGAGAATTTTTTTTTGAGGGGGGATTTTAAGTCCCCACATCATTAAAAAAAGATGATGCTACATGCCTCATTTACCCTAAAAAACGTTTTAAAGGCAATTTAAAACCCACTTCCGGTTTTCTACCCGGATATCCGAATCCGGGAGGATATCTGGGATACTGGGTTCGGATATCCGATTCGGGTTCCAAAATTTCAAACTCGGATATCCGATTCGGATCGGATATCTAGGTATCTGGATCCGAATTCAATCCAGATTTTGAAAAGGGGTATCCGAGCAGCACTGCACCTGAACTGCTACTACCTCTATGCTAGTGAGTATGGTTTGGTATTCTTCTACTTTCCTGTAGCAGTAGAGCATTGTACCATCTTAGCCATCAGCGAAAGCAGACAGTTTTAAATCGGGATAATATAATACCATTTATTGGCTTAAAAGAAAAAGAGTAAGCTTTCTGCTAATAAGCCTCCTTCAGACTTTGTTCCTGTATACTGTCAATATGTTAGAGCACACCACCATATGTACATTCAGCATTCAAACGAGATGCATAGATTTTTCAGCAAATATAAATAAATGTCATTCAGATGCTTTAAAGTGGAGCTGAACTCTTGCACAGGACAGAAGGAAAACAGAGAAATGTACCCTGTATGTATTTCGAGAGCCTTTCTAATTCCCCCTCCTCTGTGTCACAAGTTGTAATTTGATCTCTACACTGTGTCAACTGACTGCCACAACATCTAAGCTCATTTGAAAGCACAGGATGTTAAAAATATGTCTGCTTCCATAAAAGCAGGAAGTAGACACACTGCAGATTTATTGCAGGATTTGTATCAGCTGTAACAAAGAAATTGTTTTTATTTAAAGGTTATGTTGTTGCGTATCTTTTAGAGCAGAGAGGAAGTTCTGAGTTCAGGTCCACTATAATTACAACAGAACATCCAAAGTGGGTCTTGACAGGATGTTTGCTACTTACCTGTTCTCTGTTTTGGATGGGCTTCTCTCCATTGCACTGCCCTGCCACCTGTTTGTGGCTCCAACTGCAGCCAGTCGCACAGAGGACAAAGAAGCAGCGCATGCTCTGGCCACTCGCGCTCCCTGTAATTTCCCGCTCCTGCCCAGATGTGCACAGCAACCGAGGCTGGTACAGTGTTATGCATTCTTGACAAGTACCGGTCATACATCAGCATTAGTGTTGGGCGAACATCTAGATGTTCGGGTTCGGGCCGAACAGGCCGAACATGGCCGCGATGTTCGGGTGTTCGACCCGAACTCCGAACATAATGGAAGTCAATGGGGACCCGAACTTTTGTGCTTTGTAAAGCCTCCTTACATGCTACATACCCCAAATTTACAGGGTATGTGCACCTTGGGAGTGGGTACAAGAGGGAAAAAAATTTAGCAAAAAGAGCTTATAGTTTTTGAGAAAATTGATTGTAAAGTTTCAAAGGAAAAATTGTCTTTTAAATGCTGAAAATGTCATGTTTCTTTGCACAGGTAACATGGTTTTTACCGCCAGGCAGTCATAAATGTAATAAAGAGAAGAGGTTCCATAAACAGGGACCGGTAACGCTAACCCAGCAGCAGCAGCAGCACACGTGATGGAACAGGAGGAGGCGCAGGAGGAGAAGGCCACGCTTTTTGAGACACAACAACCCAGGCCTTGCATGAGGACAAGAAGCGTGCGGATAGCATGCTTTTTACCGCCATGCAGTCATAAATGTAATAAAGATAAGAGGTTCAATAAACAGGGACCGGTAACGCTAACCCAGCAGCAGCAGCAGCACACGTGATGGAACAGGAGGAGGCGCAGGAGGAGAAGGCCACGCTTTTTGAGACACAACAACCCAGGCCTTGCATGAGGACAAGAAGCGTGCGGATATAGCAGCAATGCTTTTTGCCGCCATGCAGTCATAAATGTAATAAAGAGAAGAGGCTCAATAAACAGGGACCGGTAACGCTAACCCAGCAGCAGCAGCAGCACAGAGCACACGTGACGGAACAGGAGGAGGCGCAGGAGGAGAAGGCCACGCTTTGAGACACAACAACCCAGGCCTTGCATGAGGACAAGAAGCGTGCAGATAGCATGCTTTTTACCGCCATGCAGTCATAAATGTAATAAAGATAAGAGGTTCAATAAACAGGGACCGGTAACGCTAACCCAGCAGCAGCAGCAGCAGCACAGAGCACACATGATGGAACAGGAGGAGGCGCAGGAGGAGAAGGCTACGCTTTGAGACACAACAACCCAGGCCTTGCATGAGGACAAGAAGCGTGCGGATATAGCAATGCTTTTTGCCGCCATGCAGTCATAAATGTAATACAGATGAGAGGTTCAATAAACAGGGACCGGTAACGCTAACCCAGCAGCAGCAGCAGCACAGAGCACACGTGATGGAACAGGAGGAGGCGCAGGAGGAGAAGGCCACGCTTTTTGAGACGCAACCCAGGCCTTGCATGAGGACAAAAAGCGTGCGGATATAGCAATGCTTTTTGCCGCCATGCAGTCATAAATGTAATACATATGAGAGGTTCAATAAACAGGGACCGGTAACGCTAACCCAGCAGCAGCAGCAGCACAGAGCACACGTGATGGAACAGGAGGAGGCGCAGGAGGAGAAGGCCACGCTTTTTGAGACGCAACCCAGGCCTTGCATGAGGACAAAAAGCGTGCGGATATAGCAATGCTTTTTGCCGCCATGCAGTCATAAATGTAATACAGATGAGAGGTTCCATAAACAGGGACCGGAAACGCTAACCCAGCAGCAGCAGCACACGTGATGGAACAGGAGCAGGCGCAGGAGGAGAAGGCCATGCTTTTTGAGACACAACAACCCAGGCCTTGCATGAGGACAAAAAGCGTGCGGATATAGCAGCAATGCTTTTTGCCGCCATGCAGTCATAAATGTAATACAGATGAGAGGTTCAATAAACAGGGACCGGAAACGCTAAACCATCCCAGATGTTCATTGGTCATGTTACTTGGTTGGGGTCCTGGAGTGTTGCGTAGTCATTTCCAATCCAGGATTGATTCATTTTAATTTGAGTCAGACGGTCTGCATTTTCTGTGGAGAGGCGGATACGTGAACCTTGCAGGCAACGGCATTCTTCAAGCTTCGGGTTATTTTGCTGACCACGTGCTCATGCAACTCAGGCACTGCAGAGCGCGCAAAGTGGTAGCGGCTGGGAACCACGTAACGTGGGATGGCCACTGACATCATGCCCTTGAAGCTGTTTGTCTCCACCACTCGATATGGCAGCATTTCGCAGGCCAGAAGCTTGGCTATGCTGGCTCTTACTGCCACGGCCCGGGGGTCATTTGCTGGCAATTTCCTCTTGCGCTCAAACATCTCCGAGACAGACAACTGAACCGTAGGGCTGCACAACGAAGGGCTGTTGGTTGTTGTGTTTGATGAACACTGGGAGACCTCAAGAGCACTACTCCGGAAAGTGACAGTGTCAGCGTCATCTGATTTTTTGGAATGTTTTGAACCACGCAATGGCTGGGCTACTGCTGCTGCTGAGGCGGGTCTGGTGGTGAGTCTGGTGAACCCAAGGGAGGCAGTGTTGCTGGTGGTACCCTGTCCTGCCGCGTTTGCCCACAGAGTGGGATGTTTGGATAGCATGTGGCGGCTCATGCTGGTGGTGGAGAGGTTGTTAATACTTTTCCCCCTGCTCAGGCGGGTCTTGCACACCTTGCAAATCGCCATGGTAACATCCTCAGTGCAGTCTTCAAAGAAAGCCCAGAATTTGGAGCACCTGCCTTGCTGGCGATTTCTGTTTGCGCCTCTTTTGCCTCTCACTTGAACTTCCACGCTTGTGGTGCCTGAAATTGCGCGCCGCCTACCTTGTGGCACAAGGCGAACTCGTGCAGCAGTGGGTTCTTCAACAGACTCATCTGTGCTGCTGCTACGACGGCGATGTTCTCGTTCACAAACAAAATCTGGGTCTATGTCCACATTGTCCATACCCTCCTCTTCCATCTCCTCAAACTCGTCATATGTCATTGTGGGGGGCCGCCGCCGTGGAGTACAGCTCCCCAGCACAACCGTCAGGGGAAACACCTCTTCCCTTGCCCCTCCCTCTTTCACCGGATTTCTTCCTCATTTCACTTATCCTTACAGTACACGCTGACTGGCAGCAGTACAGTGGCAGTACAGAAATGCTATACAGTGGTGGGTGAGCGGTGTACCACTATTGCCAGCAGCGACACAGAGCACAATGCTATACAGTGGCGGGTGAGCGGTGTACTACTGTTCCCAGCAGACAAAGAGTGGCAGTAAACACAATGCTATATAGTGTGGCTGAGCCGTGTACACAGAGTGGCAGTAAACACAATGCTATATAGTCTGCTATATAGTCACCCCGAACGGGGTGATGTTCTGCAGCACCCGAACAGTGGCGAACACTGTTCGCCCAACACTACTGGGAACGCAGATTTTAGTACCTAAACACACGATACAACATGTTTTCCGGGGTCGGACTCTGAGGCACATACAGATGGTCCCGATCATCATCCTCATCATACAACTCTTCTCCTGAGTCTGACCCACCCACCACCTCTGCCACCCCAACATCCCCAGACACAGTCACAGACCCCTCATCGTCCTCAACATTAACTTGGGATGCTGGCCTGAGCCCGACCTCCTCCTCCACATCAGGCCCCATCATCCCCTCAATGGCAGCCCTCATTAATCGCTCTGGCGCCGGACCGATGGACACAACGTTCTCCTCCGGGGAGGGCTGCTGCTGACCACTGGCTGCTGGGGTGGATGTTATAGCTTGCGTGGGGCGTTGGCTGTTGCTGTTGTTGGGAGTGCTGCTCACAGCGGAGGTCTCTGAGGAACTCATGGTGAGCTCATATAGTGGTTGACGGTGAGTGGAGTATTACTGATCCCAGCAATATACACACTGACTGGCAGAGTACGCAATGCTATATAGTCTGGCTGAGCCGTGTACACAGAGTGGCAGTGAACAATGCTATATAGTCTGGCTGAGCGGTGTACACAGAGTGGCAGTACACACAATGCTATATAGTCTGGCTGAGCCATGTACACAGAGTGGCAGTAAACAATGGTATATAGTCTGGCTGAGCGGTGTACACAGAGTGTCAGTAAACAATGGTATATAGTCTGGCTGAGCGGTGTACACAGAGTGTCAGTAAACAATGGTATATAGTCTGGCTGAGCGGTGTACACAGAGTGTCAGTAAACAATGGTATATAGTCTGGCTGAGCGGTGTACACCGAGTGTCAGTAAACAATGGTATATAGTCTGGCTGAGCGGTGTACACAGAGTGTCAGTAAACAATGGTATATAGTCTGGCTGAGCGGTGTACACAGAGTGTCAGTAAACAATGGTATATAGTCTGGCTGAGCGGTGTACACAGAGTGTCAGTAAACAATGGTATATAGTCTGGCTGAGCGGTGTACACAGAGTGTCAGTAAACAATGGTATATAGTCTGGCTGAGCGGTGTACACAGAGTGTCAGTAAACAATGGTATATAGTCTGGCTGAGCGGTGTACACCGAGTGTCAGTAAACAATGGTATATAGTCTGGCTGAGCGGTGTACACAGAGTGTCAGTAAACAATGGTATATAGTCTGGCTGAGCGGTGTACACAGAGTGTCAGTAAACAATGGTATATAGTCTGGCTGAGCGGTGTACACAGAGTGTCAGTAAACAATGGTATATAGTCTGGCTGAGCGGTGTACACAGAGTGTCAGTAAACAATGGTATATAGTCTGGCTGAGCGGTGTACACAGAGTGTCAGTAAACAATGGTATATAGTCTGGCTGAGCGGTGTACACAGAGTGGCAGTACACACAATGCTATATAGTCTGGCTGAGCGGTGTACACAGAGTGGCAGTACACACAATGCTATAGAGTCTGGCTGAGCGGTGTACACAGAGTGGCAGTACACACAATGCTATGTAGTCTGGCTGAGCGGTGTACACAGAGTGGCAGTAAACACAATGCTATATATAGCGTGGCTGAGCGAGGTGCACAGTGGCAGTACACACAATGCTATATAGTCAGGCTGAGCCGTGTACACAGAGTGGCAGTACACACAATGCTATATAGTGTGGCTGAGCGAGCGGTGTACTACTATTCCCAGCAGACACAGAACAGTAAACACAATGCTATATAGTGTGGGTGAGCGAGCGGTGTACCACTATTCCCAGCAGACACAGAACAGTAAACAGAATGCTATATAGTGTGGCTGAACGAGCGGTGTACCACTATTCCCAGCAGACACAGAACAGTAAACAGAATGCTATATAGTGTGGCTGAGCGAGCGGTGTACCACTATTCCCAGCAGACACAGAACAGTGAACAGAATGCTATATAGTGTGGCTGAGCGAGCGGTGTACTACTATTCCCAGCAGACACAGAACAGTAAACAGAATGCTATATAGTGTGGCTGAGCGAGGTACACAGAGTGGCAGTAAACAGAATGCTATATAGTGTGGCTGAGCGAGCGGTGTACTACTGTTCCCAGCAGCGACACACAATGACTGGGGGGGACCCTGGCTAGCGTGGCTGGAGAGCGAACTACCCTGCCTGCCTACCCAAAGCTAAACCCACAGAGAAATGGCGGAGATATGACGTGGTTCGGGTATTTATTTACCCGAACCACGTGACCGTTCGGCCAATCAGAGCGCGTTCGGGCCCGAACCACGTGACCCGTTCGGCCAATCACAGCGCTAGCCGAACGTTCGGGGAACGTTCGGCCATGCGCTCTTAGTTCGGCCATGTGGCCGAACGGTTTGGCCGAGCACCGTCAGGTGTTCGGCCGAACTCGAACATCACCCGAACAGGGTGATGTTCTGCAGAACCCGAACAGTGGCGAACACTGTTCGCCCATCACTAATCAGCATCATTTCTCAAGTATGCATGCCCAGAACACTATCGGCTGCTGTGCACATTCGGGCAGGAGCGCAAATTACAGGAATTATTTGCTGAATGGGGGGCAGAGCAGCACAACTGAAATGAGCCCATTCAAACCAATGATCGCTAGTAAGAGTGTTGGACAAAATATTTTTTTTTTTTTTTTGGGGGGGGGGGGGGGGGGGGCGCTTGGAGACAGCAGGCCTAGGGCACTGGAAAGTACAAATCCGGCCCTGCATAGGACGAAATCCTTATGACCAGCGAAGCATTGTGGGAAAGACATAGTACTTATAGTACACGCCTCCAATGAATGTGGCCAGGCAATTTGCATGACAACGTATGCAAATTCCTCTGCAAGCACAAGCTGCAAAACTGACAGAAGCTCTTCTTTCCAGAGTCCTGCAGCATGCAAACCTACACAATGGTCAAAGGGCTGCCTGCCTGCACAGGCAGCTGAGCAAATCATCACACTGTAGCATTATTTCAATATTTCTTTATTTCAGAATTGAATATCCTCACTATAAATTGTGACAGGAACATAATCTAAATTTTGTTATACACAATATAAATAGCCAAACAAAATTTGTGGTGTTTGTCTACAGTACCACTTTTTATATTTAAACTGGAATTGATAAAACTGAGAAATAATGTGTTTTTTCTATTTGTTGCCTCTTTTTCCAATTAAAATGCATACAGAACAAAATGGTTTGACAAAAAAAATGCCATGCAATGAAAGCCTAGTTTTTCTTAAAAAAAAAAAGGTATACATTTCATTTAGGTGTCATAAGTATGGATAAAGTTATTGCTGATTAAATTGCAATATGGCTAAAATGTCAAAACTGCTCTGGTCCATGAGGGGGAAACAAGGTCTGGATGCAAAGTGGCTAATGTCCTTTGAGTGCAGACCAAAGTCAGAGAGACACACAGTGGAAAATATCTGCTGTCTCTGATGCTTTTCATTAACCACTTATGTTTAGGCAGACGGTATATCTTTGATCTGCTGGACTTCAGTTCCCGCTCAGGGACGGATATGCGTCTATTGTGGCAGATGGCCTGTGCTTGCTCCTGCATGTTGCCGCCCTTTAGAGGGGAGATCAATAAATTCCCATTCAGTGATCTCTACTCTAAAGGGCGGTGGCGTGCAGGAGCGAGCACCAGCCATCCAGTTCCCATTCATTGATTCCCCATGTCAATGATCACCGGCATCAATGAGATGCTTGCCGTTATTGTAACTAATGAAGTAACATGTCCACACATTACTTCCTGTTTGCGTACTAATAGTATGCTCAGGAAAATAATGCGTGAGGACATACTGTGACCAAATAGTAAAATTACACCTACATACATTTTTGAAAAAAAAAAAAAAAACACATATACCATTAAAATTATATCCTTACCTCCTACACTCTCCCATATCTACCCAAATAAAGTAAATGCATTAAAATAAATCAAATGCAGTAATAAGCCCCCATAAATCAACTGCAGGTAATATGCATCCTATATATCAAATGCAGATAACGTCCCCCAAAGATCAAATGCAGATATCATGCCTCCCATAGATAAAATGCAGATAACATGTCGCACGCAGATCAAAATAACATCATGATACCCCACAGTGTATACATTGGCTAAGAAGGGGTTAACATTAAGACTATAAGGGTAGCTGGGGTTGGAGAACACCATTGAAATTTGCCAAAGTGCCCAGTGGACCCTTCTTTGCCAATGTGTGTCCTGGGGTGAAAATTCTGAAAGGCCCACCTGTTTGGATGGGCTCCCCTTCCTGGTGGCTGGCGCTGATCTGTTCCCCATTCGTTACTGGCTGGAGGCTGCTGAACTGATTCTAGGTGTAGCATACTCTGTACACTCTGTTCTCCTTGTATGTCACTCTGCTTTGCCTGTCTGTCAGTGCTTCCACCCAGCTGTTAAAAGCTGCTGCTGCCAGGAGCATTCTGCCAGGAATACTTCAGAAGCATCACTGAACAGTCCCGGCAGTGGCTGTTGTGCACAGGCGGCGGGGGGCTGACATAGAGGGAGCATGGAGTGGATGAAGTAACTGCCTCCAGTCAGATCCAGAAGCAGGAATAAAGTGGCACCAGGAAGGAGAGCCTATGTAAGCAGGGACCTTAAGGTTCCCTGAGTACATACCTTGGCAAAGAAAGGGTTATAGGGCACATTGGCTAGTTTACCTGGTGTTACCCTCTCCCGCAACTATCCTAGCAATCAGCCCCGTTTCTATGGGCGTGCGATGCGTGCAATCGCCGGGGCGCTGGATTGTTGTGGCCGGAGGGGGGCGCTGTGGTGGTGGGAGCGGGCATAATAGTAATAACTCACCTTTCTTTATCTTCATCCGAATAGCCGATCTCACGCTGCTTCAATGTACTTCCTGTCTCGGCATCTGTCTCAGTAACAGCGCCCCCTGTGATGATTTTTCGCATGTCAACACAGGGGGAGCTGTTACTGAGACAGATGCCGAGACAGGAAGTACATTGAAGCAGTGAAATCGGCTATTCGGCTGAAGATGAAGAAAGGTGAGTTATTACTATTATGCCCGCTCCCACCACCACTGCAGCACCTACCTACCTACTTACTCTATACTGCAGCACCCACCTAATCTATACTGCAGCACCTACCTAATCTATACTGCAGCACCTACCTACCTACCTAATCTATACTGCAGCACCTACCTAATCTATACTGCAGCACCTACCTACCTACCTAATCTATACTGCAGCACCTACCTAATCTATACTGCAGCACCTACCTAACCTATACTGCAGTCACCTACCTATCTATCCTATACTGCAGTCACCTACCTATCTAACCTATACTGGCACCTACTTATTGAAGCTATACTGCAGTCACCTACCTAAGCTATACTGCAGTCACCTATCTAAGCTATACTGCAGTCACCTACCTATCTATCCTATACTGGCGCCTACTTATCTAAGCTATACTGCAGTCACCTACCTATCTAACCTATACTGCAGGCACCTACCAAACCTATACTGCAGGCACCTACCTACCAAACCTATACTGCAGGCACCTACCTACCAAACCTATACTGCAGGCACCTACCTACCAAACCTATACTGCAAGCACTTACCTATCTAACCTATACAGCAGGCACCTACCTATCTAACCTATACTGCAGTCACCTACCTACCTATCTAACCTATACTGTCACCTACCTATCTAAGCTATACTGCAGTCACCTACCTATCTATCCTATACTGGCACCTACTTATCTAAGCTATACTGCAGTCACCTACCTATCTAACCTATACTGCAGGCACCTACCAAACCTATACTGCAGGCACCTACCTACCAAACCTATACTGCAGGCACCTACCTACCAAACCTATACTGCAAGCACTTACCTATCTAACCTATACAGCAGGCACCTACCTATCTAACCTATACTGCAGTCACCTACCTATCTAACCTATACTGTCACCTACCTATCTAAGCTATACTGCAGTCACCTACCTATCTAAGCTACCTATCGTTACTGCAGGCACCTACCTATCTAACCTATACTGCAGGCACCTACCTACCAAACCTATACTGCAGGCACCTACCTATCTAACATATACTGCAGGCACCTACATAGCTAACCTAAACTGTGGGCACCTATACCTGGCTCCATGGCGGGGAAGGGGGGGGGGGCGATTTTTACACCCTCGCCCTGGGTGAAATTTAGCCTAGAAACTGCCCTGCTAGCAATTTTTATGTTAACCCCCTTCATTGCTCCCTTCTTTGTACTGTGGAGTCCAAATACTCTAAGGTCTCCATTTGGGTGTTCCCTTTCCCCCGGCTCTGACCAGAGACAGTTGAATGGAAGACGAGAGAGTGTGGCATGCTCAGTCTACTCCACCCTCCCTGTACGTGAATGCTCCAGCCCACCTGTGCCCAGTCGCTGCTGGGAGCATTTACTGCTGCTTCTGAAGTATGCAGGGCCAGAATGCTCCTGCAGCTGCTGTAGACAGTCAGATGGGAACACAAGGGCCATATTTACCATAAGGCACTGTAGTCACATGCCTACAGGTGCCTGATATTGTAAAGGTGGCTCACTCCCCTCCTCTAGTGCCACTAGCTACTCAATACTGAGGGCACCTGTGGCTACCTAATACTAAGGGGTATCTGTGGCTACCTATGACGGGCATGGAAAGTAAGGGAAAAGTGACACCTGGGACAGCCAGCACACCTGTGGTGCCGCATCGGAGGGGTTTTGTAATTCCATGGAGGGCAAGGTCTAGGGTGCCAGGACATCTGTGCTTATAGGTTCCTGTGATTTAAATCTGGGCCTAGGGAAGACTGATATACAGGGAGCACAGAGTGGATAGAACATGCTGCGCTCTCTCAACTTCCGTTCTATGATCTTCATTTAGAGCCATGAACAGTGACAAAGATAGAGTAGGGGCCCATCCAAATGCAGACCTTTTTGTACCGAAGAGGTTAAAATAAAAATCCACTAGGAAAGCTGAGGTTAGGGGGCGTGGGTGGGGACACCATTGCATTAATCTATTTACATTTATTGGTACATGATATAAAAACAGCACCACCAATATTGTCACATACACAACACCTGACCTCTGTCAGAACACTGCAGGAACTGCTGAAAAGCAGCATCAGGCTCACACACTGTGCACACAGAAGCCCATGCTGTTTGTTTCCAGCTGCTACTGCTGCTAGTACTGCTCCCCATATCTCCACCCACCACCTTACATCCTCCAGTGCTGTGTTGTCATGTCGCCACCGCCCACCAGCGGGCACCTGCTAACCCCAAACATCCATATTGGGGGAGGGAGGGGGAGATAAAGCGGAGGACGATCGGAGCATCATCACTTCGTTTCTCATTGGTCCAGGGGTGGGGGTGCATGAAGTCACTGCTATAGCAGTGATATGATAACAATGGACACAACAGCCAGTATGCAATGAATGGAGAGTAAGTGAGCATGTGTCAGGTGCACTACAGGAACCATCAGGCATGCCCAGGTGGCAGCCTATAGTGCCTTTGCCTTTAAACAGCCCTGACTGTATGCTTCAGTTTATGCCTTGTCTTGTTTCACCTGCTGTTTCCTATCAAATCTGAATGTAGCCCAGGTAAACTATTAACATTTCTAAGGCAGTTTATTCAGCAAACTTATTAGAGCCTTATTAAACTGAAAAATGATTTCTTTGCTTTTTATGCTTTTGATCTAAACAGTGATGTAAAACGACACCGAAAACTCAGATTTCTCTTCTTCCTATGTATTTTGCTATCTGTACTTTGCCAGAGCTATTTAGATGATTAGTCTTCAGCATTATTTGCAAAACTATGTACTTTCAAATTGCATGCCATAATCCAAATGTGATTGATGTTTTTATCCATATTCATAGGCTGTACAAACTTTCTATTCATAGATCTTACCACTGTATAAATTCTGGTGGGCACGCTGGAATTCCTTAGAGTGGTTTACCGTAATCCTTAACCTTAGGGCTAGCTCCAAATACAAGTTTACATTCCTAAGACGGCCAGCTTCAAATGTAAAGGAATGCGATGGGCGTGTTCTCCTCTGCAGAGCCCTCCGCATTTACATAGTTCCAGTAAGAACTGTTCACATAGGCCTGTATTGAGTTGCTTCAAAGGAATGTCCAGCACTATTTCCTATAAAAAAAACCAGCAACCTCAGAGGTAAGCCAATATAAACTCCACGTTAACTCTTCAAAACCAGGCGGTAAACCAGAGTTACATAACAGAAGAGCCAGTGTCTTTCTATGGGAGGCTTGTGTATGCTGGGCAATGAGCATATCATTAGACTTTTATTAATACATCCTGTTTTTACCCAGAAAGTGAATCTCAGTTCAAGAATTACCATCTGGGGAACGGAAGTTTGTTTGGGAGGAAAGCTGAAAAAGGGCACTGTATGTGATTTAAAGACTGTATAGAGGAAAATGCAGAGACAAAAATGTATGGAAAAATAACTAAGCCTTGATACGTTCCATCCAATGTTGTTTTAACTCCAGTAACCCGATGTACAATGATCAACTTCAAACATTGCATGAGTTAATAAATATCTCACAAGCCTCTTAAGTCTATACCATTGATTTTTCTTGGGAAAATATGTCTGAACTGTAAAAACAAAGTACGGATTTGTACATCATTTCAGAAATAGAGAAAAGAGGGCGAGCCCTGCGCCATCCTATCCTGAGTGCAGTAACATGAGGAAGGGGGCAGAGGCTCTGGCCTTAATTCACTAAAGCTGGAGAACACTGGAGAGGAGAGCCTGTGTGATCTAGCAAATCTGAACTAGATTATTTTATAAATGATCTCCCTTTTAAATGGCTTGTGTCATATCAGATCATGAAGAGGACTGCTAATAGGTAAGTAGAATGACAGCCATGTGATTGTAGACATATGTAAAACATGAAGCAGAACATTTTCGTAATGTCCACACCACTTACAAGTTACTGAATGGGCCCATGTTATACTGCTCCCCCAGATACTCCCAGTTATGGGCAGATAAACGTTGTGAAAACACAATTTTCATCTACAGTAGACAGATCTTCTTATTGCTTATCGTAGCGAACAGAGTCTTCCCAAGTGACCTTGAAGGTCATTAGACCACCTCAGTGCAAGCCCCAGCAACTATCGAGTAACTGGCTGCCCTGCGCAGGCACACTGAACCACCTGCACTCTACCATAGAACCACTTGCGCACAGCAGAAAAAATTGTGCATGAGCAGCTCCATCCTACTGCGCAGGTGTAGGCAATTTTGAGACTGTGCAGTGTGGCCACAGTTAAACACAGATAGGAGCATGGCCACACGAACCTCTTCAACAAGCTCTTGTTGAAAAGGTTTGGGGGTGTTCCAGCACTAAAATGGCAAGCTCAGAGGGGAGGAAAGAAGCTTCTGGATTATCCAGAGGATTCCCTCTTCTAAGGTGAGTAACTGCCTTGGGAGTTTTTTTCCCTGCAGGTACACTTTAACCACTTCAGCCTTCAGTCGTTTTTCACCTTATGCATCCGAACAATTTTCACCTTCCATTTATTTGCCAATAACTTTATCACTAATTATCACTATGAATTGATCTATATCTTGTTTTTTTCCACCACCAATTAGGCTTTCTTTGGGTGGTACATTTTGCTAAGAATTTTTTTTATTATAAATGCATTTTAAAGAGACTCTGTAACAAAATGTTGAGCCTTATTTCTTCTATCCTATAAGTTCCTATACCTGTTCTAATGTGCTCTGGCATACTGCAGCCTTTTCTAGTTGCACTGTCTCTGTAATAAATCTTATCTTCTTTCCTCTGTCGGCTCTGTTGGGCTCAGGCTGGAATGTGTGGAATGTGCAGCACTGCTTGTGATAGGCAGAAGCTTTACACACCCTCTCCAAGCTCTCCTCTCAGCCTATCCCACTCTGATAGCAGCCATGTCTTTTGTTTGTAAACACTGCCTAAAACTGGCAATTACAAGCCAGGATTGCAGCAGAGAGTGGCAGAAACAGCACAGAACAGAGGGGCCCAGGAGAACATAATGAATAGCATGGTATGTTTTTTATTGTAAGAATTTTACAGTACAGATTCTCTTTAACAGGAATATTAAGAAAAAAAACGGGAAAAAATCATTATTTCTCAGTTTTCAGCCATTATACCTTTAAAATAATACATGCTACCATAATTAAAATCCACACATTTTATTTGCCCATTTGTCCCAGTAATTGCACCATTTAAATTATGTCCCTATCACAATATTAATATTTTATTTGGAAATAAAGGTGCATTTTTTCAGTTTTGCTTATAATTTTAAAAATATTAGTAATATACCGTCTTGACATGCATATTTAAAAAGTTTCAGACCCTTAGGTAACTACTTATGTTTTTTTTTTTTAGTTAAAAATGTTATTTCTGAATTTTTTGGGTGTGGGAGGTAAATAGTTAATTTTAAATGTAATTTATTGTGTTACGTATGAAAAAAAATGTATGTACAGTACATGTAGTTTACTATTTGGCCACAGTCATTTTTTTTAAATTCCCATCCTGTAAGCGAGCACTCTCACTTACAGGAAGTATAAGGAGGCTGTGATTTTTTATTTTGCTCAGAAAGACTGCGGCTTTTGATAAGAAGCTGTCGGCTTTTCTACCGGGGACTTAGATCCATGAATGGGAACTATGTTCCCATTCATTGATCTCCGGGCTACCGAGGGGGGCAGCACAGCAGAAGCCTTTTGTCCGTAAAAGTCATGCCCAAAAGGCTAAAATGGGTAAAGACGTGGCATACTTCGTAGACTGGGTTTTAGGTTGTTTTCTGAGTTAAAGGGACCCTGAGCTGAACAGCAAACTAAGCGAATGCACATACCTATGTGTAGCTTGTGCTGTTCTGCGTTGAATGATGCCAAAATCGCCATCCTACACTTTGTATTTTTTTCTTTTTGCATGAGAAAGCAGCGGCCGCCATCTTGGATAAGTCGGCGACTGTGGTATAACTTCCGGGTCAGCACTGTCCTCAGTGACATGCGTGCTTGTGTACTCCAGCTGCGTGGCACAGACAAAGACAAACAAACAAACACATATATAGCGCTTTTCTCCTGGTGGACTCAAAGTGCTAGAGCTGCAGCCACTAGGACGCGCTCTATAGGCAGTAGCAGTGTTAGGGAGACTTGCCTAAGGTCTCCTGCTGAATAGGTGCTGGCTTACTGAACAGGCAGAGCTGAGATTTGAACCCTGGTCTCCCATGTCAGAGGCAGAGCCCTTAACCATTACACTATCCAGCCACTCCGGTGGATGATGGGACATGAGAAGGAAGCTGAATCATGCGCAGACCCCATGATCCGACTTCCGCTTCCTGGGTCACAGGGCGACTTTTCACAGAGTCTCCAGCCCAATGGAATCTACACTGGCCAGACCAGGGGGAAAAGAGATAAAATATGTGGCTGGTAAGTGAGTGAAAGGGCACTATCAAGCATTCGTGGGTATGCTTAAAGTGAATCAGAGGCGAAGCACCCTCATGAAAACACCTACCCTGCTCTCTGTTTCATTCTGCACCGCACAGCTTGCTTGTTATCAGCCCTGATAAAATTCCCGACTGAGCATTCAGTCTGGCTTCTCTGATGTCTTTTCAAGCCCAAGCCTGCCCCCTTCTGGCACTGCTCAGGAATCATTATAGCTGAGTCATTATAGCAAAGCCAGACTGAATGCTCAGTCAGGGATTTTATCAGGGCTAATAACAAGCAAGCTGAACAGTAAAGAATGAAACAGAAAGCACTTTAGGTGTTTTCTCTAAGGTTCCCACTGATATATATGGTAAAATACATGAGGGTGCTTCGTCTCTGGTTCACTTTAAGCATACCCACAAATGCTTGATAGTGTCCTTTCACTCACTTACCAGCCACATATTTTATCCCCTTTCCCCCTGGTCTGGCCAGTGTAGATTCCATTGGGTTCCCACTGATATATATGGTAAAATACATGAGGGTGCTTCGTCTCTGGTTCACTTTGGCATACCCACGAACTCTGCTCAGAGTCCCTTTCAATATTTTAGATGATAACTGTACTTACAAATTATAATACAAACCCGTCTAAAAATAGCATAGTTTCAGTTTAAAAAAAAACGTACTTACCGTAATAATACTACACTGATGACATGTTTTGTCTGTATTCTGTATTATCATTGCCCCCCTTTTGAATGCTGGAGAGGATTAGTCAGGACAGAAAATTGCATGGATTCAGTGGATGCAGTGGATTAGGAAACTCATTAGCAAGCAATTCATGCTTTACTCTTTTTATTCTTACTTTGCTTTGCAAATGGAATGGAATTGTTTTTTTTTTTATCATATATGGGCTGTGATTGAACGTTTTCAATACACAAAACTTTACTCATTTTTAGTAGGTTATTTAAGTTGGTTGGTTTCCCAGACTTCCTGCTATCTCTTATTTCAATCAAGTATACTGTACCTTCTAAGCAGTTTTCAAGTTCTTCTTTCTGCTTCTGATCACTGCACTATGCATGCCATAGGCGACTGCTATGACCGTTGCCCCTACACCCCTGCAGGTATTATATATATTTGTATGATACTTTTGCAAGTTAAAAATTAAACATAATTTAAGCACATGAAGACTATCTGGTGTACTAAATTGGTAGGGAACAGTGTTTGAGCAACCAGACTGTCTCCTCTTCAACAAAGTGGTGCAAAATTTCTAAACATGAGGCCGCCGAATATGGTAGTGATTTTGATATTTACTGATACTCTACTACTTCATTAATATACTAAAATATTGTTAAGATTTACCAGTATCTTACTATGACTTAACTTCTAGCTACTCTCACACAGAACCCTCCCCTGGTGGTGCCTAACTCTAGAACTAGAGCTAGAACTTTTTGCACCATAGTTTGTAAACGCTATAACTTTTACCCAAACAAAAAAAAAAATTCAATAAGTGTCTATTTATTGATCAAAGACATGTAGCACGATACATTTAGACAAAAATGTTTATAAAAAATTTACTTTATGTAAAAAATGTCAGCACAGAAAGTTAAAAAAATCATTTTTTTTGACAAAATTCATGTCTTTATTGATGAATATAATAAAAACTAAAAATCACAGCAGCAATCAAATAGCACCAAAGAAAGCTGTATTAGTTACAAGAAAATGAGGTAAAATTCATTTAGATGGTAGGTTTTATGACCAAGCAATAAACCATTAAAGCTGCAGTGGTCTGAGCAGAAAAAAAGTGTCTGGTCCTTAAAGGAGTCATCAGAGAAAATGTAATAAAATAAGTGCTACTTACTCAATCATCGCCACGTGGGCCGGAGCGGACTGCGCAGACGCAATAGTTCTGCGCCTACACAGTCCGCTCCGGCTCACGTGGCGTTGATTGACAGCGCCGCTCGCACAGGTGCAGTACAGGCCGACCTGGAGGTCGCCCTGACGTCATCGCTGAGGACCGGGACGGAGCTGCGGCGAACGGCTGCAGGGAGAGCTGCGGCGAGGGACATGCTGGGAGCTTGGGGCTGGAGGAAGCCCCCGGTAAGTAGCACTTATTTTATTACATTTTTCCCGATGACTACTTTAGGGGGTTTTAAAACTGCAGTCCTTAAGTGGTTAAACAGAAGAAAATACGCCTTCAGGAGTTGCCCAGTCAGAGTCCTGACCTCAACCCGATTGAGATGTTGTGGCATTACCTCAAGAAAGTAATTTACACCAAACATCCCAAGAATATTGCTGAAGTGAAATAATTCTGTAAAGAGGAATGGTCAAGAATTACTCCTGACTGTTGTGCACATCTAATCTACAACTATAGGAAACATTTGGTAGACGTTATTGCTGCCAAAGGAGGTTTAACCAGTTATTAAATCCAAGGGTTCACATACTTTTTCCACCTGCGCTGTGAATGGATAGAAGAAGGTGTACACCGCTGCACTGCAGACTGGTAGAGACAGTGCTGGACCCTTGGTTGCTCAGTCCAACAAGATAAACAATAGAAAGGAGGGGTCCGCAACGATGTCTCTTAGAAAAGCTCAAATTCTTTATTTAGGACGTATCCTCATATCAGTGGAAGCACAGCTGACATGTTTCGGGCCAAGTTTTGCCCTTAATCATAGCTAAAAATCACAAACGGTCTAATCTGTTTTTAAATAGGTGGTGACCAACCGGGGTGGGGCACAGACCACTCCTACTAGAGGAGGAGTCAGAACACGGCAGTCACCACCTGTACATGCATGAGTTTGTATCTAAAAACCATACAAAATGAAACATGAAATTAAAAACAAAAAAGGAACAACATGTGGAAGGATATAATATAATCATATCTAAGAGAATCCACATATGAGGACTCAAATACACACTATAGTACAACAGTGAAGAATAGTTAATGAAATTGCCAATGTATGTATGATGTCACCAGAGCCAAGTCCCACCTTGCATTCAGACCTTTAGGGACTCTGGTTCCAAGGCGGAATATCCATAGAGCCTCCCTTTTTCGGATAATTGATAGTAGGTCACCACCTCTCTTAGGTAAAAAGACCCTCTCAATGCCCTGGAATACAAAACCGGACATATCACCACCATGTACCTCCCGAAAGTGCTTAGCTACATTATAGATGTTCCTAGTGGACCAGGAAGCTCCTAAATAGTGTTCCGCTATCCTGGCTTTTAGGGGTCTAGTGGTACATCCCACATATTGTAAAGAGCATGAAGTGCAGGTAACCAGATAGATGACATTCTTGGTGTTGCAGTTGATGAAGTGTTTGAGAGGAGACCCGTAGCCAGTCGTAAGTGACCTGACTGTTTGAGTGTTAGTATGTACTGTGCAATAATGACAAGTGGAAAATGCATACCTATATAACCCTTTGCTGGAGAGCCAGGTGGTGGTGTCCGTATTGGTATTGAAAAGGCTAGGGAACAACATGTTACCCAATGTAGGGGCACATCTACTAGCAAAGCTTATGCCTTGCTGCAAAAAAGGTCGTATATCACTGCCCCCTTCCAGGATGGGTAAAAACTTCTCAATAATACACTTTATATCTTGAAACTCAACACTATAGTTGGTAACAAAAACAGGTCTTTCCATGGGTTTCACACCTAGAGTAGAACCGCATACTAAATGGCTCCTAGGGATTGAAAGGGCTCGTCGTTTGCCCTTATCTATCATCCACTTGGGATAACCTCTGTCCCGCAAGCGACCCTCCACCACAGAGAACTCGCGTGTCAGGGTTCCTTCGTCCGAGCAATTCCGGCGTGCTCGAATAAATTCACCCACCGGAATTGCCCGGACGGTATGGCCCGGATGGCAACTATTGGCCTGGAGAGTGGAATTGCCCGCGCATGTCTTTCTGAAGGTTCTAGTGTGAATCTCCCCAGAATCAGTATCACCCACTAAAGTGAGATCTAAATAATCAATACGATTCCGTTGCCAAATATGTGTAAATCTCAAATTACAACGGTTATCGTTTAGAGATGTCACAAAGGCATCTACCGAGGATTGGTCTCCCCGCCAAATAACCAGAATGTCATCAATGAACCTCCCGTACCACGCAACTCTGTCCCGAAGGCGTCCCCCACCCCCAAAGATGTGGAACTCCTCCCACCATCCCATGTAAAGATTAGCCAGGGACGGGGAGAATTTCGCTCCCATGGAGGCCCCACACCTCTGGAGGTAGAAGACGCCATCGAACATAAAGAAATTGCGGGTCAGGAGGTATTCAACGGCAGCACAAATAAACACCCTGAGATCAGAAGAATAATCTGAATATTTTTCAAGGTGATATTGTAAAGCCGTTAGAGCCAGGTGATGTGGGATGCAGGAATATAGGGCTTTTACATCAATGGTGAGCCAGCTACAGGAGTCATCCCATTTATACTTCTCCAAACTCGCCAACAGGTGCTTGGAGTCCTTTAGATAAACCGGGAGTCTCCTGACTAAAGGTTGCAACATAGAATCCACCCAGTCACTAAGGCGCTCCCCCAGGGACCCAATACCAGCAACAATGGGTCTACCCTCCAGGGTGGCGCCTGGTTTGTGTATTTTGGGAAGGTTGTGAAAAATGGGGGTAGTAGGGTGAGATACACTCAAATACTCCACTAATCTACGTTCCAGAACCCCCAAACTCTCCCCATAACTGAGAAGACTGAATAACTGTTCCTGAAAATCCTGTGTGGGGTTCCCCGACAAGCGGGTATATGTGTTGGGATCCTCAACCTGTCTAAGGGCCTCAGCCCTATAATCTGCCCTGTTGAGGATTACCACCGCTCCCCCCTTATCTGCATTGCGAATGACGACATCCTGATTATTCTGCAGGCTTTTCATGGCCTGATATTCGGCTCTGGTGAGGTTAGTTCTAGATGATATAGAAGGTGCAGCAGCCAACCTAACCAACTCCGATTCCACCAATTCTTGGAAAATTTCTACAGGAGGTGTTCTAGCAGCTAATGGATAAAAGTCAGGATTCCTAATCCTGACAGGCTGTACATCTTCTATAGAGACTAAACCTGTGCTTTCGGACACTAAAGAATCTAGTGTCCATTTAGCACACGTATCCTGGAAATCCCCAATGTCGGGTATTTCAACCCCAGAGTTACCCCCACCCTGTGAAATTACACTATCCGATTTAAAGTGTTTTCTTTTAAGGATGTTTCTAATAAATTTATTTACATCCAACAGGGTGTTGAAAACATCAAAATGATGCGTGGGTGAAAAGGACATACCCTTAGACAATACTGTCAATTCAGTTTCTGTAAAGGTGGAATCAGATAGGTTAACAACATTGGCCGGTGCACCAAAATGATGGCCCCTATGTTTACCTTTGTTATGTTTTAATCCTGCCCTTCTTGTTCTCTTCCTCTCCTGTTCTGGTTCAAAAATTGTTTGTGTCGTCTGAAAAAGGTAGGCCTGTTCTTTTCGTTTTTTGAAGATGGTGGTTGACCTCTCCTACCGGACTGCACCCCCATGGGTTCTTCTATAGCATTGGTATGGGACTTAACATTCCTCAAATTAGAAGGACTGACTGAGAGTTCCCTCCGTGGGTGAGTATCAGCTGTAAAATTTACTCTCCTTCTATTCCTAGACCGGGACCTACGTGTGGTGGCAGCTGGGGGTTTGGGAGGAGCTTCGCATTTACCCCACTGATATACCAGATCTAATTTGTAATCATTGGTATCCCTGATGTATTTCAACCTCTTAGTTTCTGTAATCATGGCCTCCAGTTAAGAAATATTCTCTAACATCCTTTCATGTAAATCACTATATTGTTGTAACGTGTCATGCTTAGACAGACTCTGTGTCAATTCTGATATATTAACTCTAATGTCCACAAGATTGCTTTCTTCATATTTGATAATAAGTCTCATCAATTTCAATGAACAGTCAGTGAGCAGCATATTCCACTCAACCAGGAACTCATCGCAATATATGGTGGTAGGGATCTTTTTTATTCATAGTCCTCGGGGAACAATTCCCTCTGCCACGTACTGTTTATGTGTAGAGAGATCCCACCACATCTTAGTCTCTTTACTCATCAAGTCCTCCAATTGAGAAAAGGAGGTTCTAAGGCCCACCTCCGGTTGTATATCACAAATATCAGGATTCCTTGAAAACACTGCTGTGAACTTGTTATATCTATCCGGATCCGAGTCCAGATCTGCCATAGGGATGATATGTTTTTCATACTGGGGAGGATATTTAATTAAAAGTTCCTGAATGGCAATATCCAAAGGATTATCATTAAGGATGTCCGTACTGTCAATGTCCGTACAAGTGGGTCTAGAATCTGGGACTAAATTTCCCCCCAAATGCTGATGGATATGTGTACGTAATGTCTCCTGTGCAAAAGGGGCAATGCTGACATGCTGCCCTGCATCAATAGCAGGCTCTACAACCTTAGGGGGCTAATCTGCAGAAGTGATTGGAAAATGCAGGGAGAGTCTCTTTACCTTCCTGGATGCCTCTATGCCATGGTTAAGGTCCTCCATCAGATCCTGGACAAGGCTGCGACAGTATGGACGCCACATATCAGGCTCATGGAGCGTGTCCACTGCTGACTCTATGGGGAGAGAGGTCTGTGGACACGGATTCTGCTCCTTCCTCCTCGCCCCCAAATCTTTGACATATCGCTAGGTGCCAGGGAGAGTCGGATCCGTAGAAGGACGCTGACTCCCATCTAGCGTCTGCGTAAGAGACTCGATCCATGTCACTTCCGGTTCCGCCCTGAGTGACGCTGAGTGTTCCGGACGGCCTGTCCGCAATGCGCCGCTCCGTCCGGCATCCCCTGCATCCGCACGCTGGGTTCCATGCAAGCCAGCCCTTTCAATCCCTAGGAGCCATTTAGTATGCGGTTCTGCTCTAGGTGTGAAACCCATGGAAAGACCTGTTATTGTTACCAACTATAGTGTTGAGTTTCGAGATATAAAGTTTATTATTGAGAAGTTTTGACCCATCCTGGAAGGGGACAGTGATATACGACCTTTTTTGCAGCAAGGCATAAGTTTTGCTAGTAGATGTGCCCCTACATTGGGTAACATGTTGTCCCCTAGCCTTTTTAATACCAATACGGACACCACCACCTGACTCTCCAGCAAAGGGTTATATAGGTATGCATTTTCCACTTGTCATTATTGCATAGTACATACTATCACTCAAACAGTCAGGTCACTTACGACTGGCTACGGGTCTCCTCTCAAACACTTCATCAACTGCAACACCAAGAATGTCATCTATCTGGTTACCTGCACTTCATGCTCTTTACAATATGTGGGATGTACCACCAGACCCCTAAAAGCCAGGATAGCGGAACACTATTTAGGAGCTTCCTGGTCCACTAGGAACATCTATAATGTAGCTAAGCACTTTCGGGAGGTACATGGTGGTGATATGTCCGGTTTTGTATTCCAGGGCATTGAGAGGGTCTTTTTACCTAAGAGAGGTGGTGACCTACTATCAATTATCCGAAAAAGGGAGGCTCTATGGATATTCCGCCTTGGAACCAGAGTCCCTAAAGGTCTGAATGCAAGGTGGGACTTGGCTCTGGTGACATCATAAATACATTGGCAATTTCATTAACTATTCTTCACTGTTGTACTATAGTGTGTATTTGAGTCCTCATATGTGGATTCTCTTAGACATGATTATATTATATCCTTCCACATGTTGTTCCTTTTTTTGTTTTTAATTTCATGTTTCATTTTGTATGGTTTTTAGATACAAACTCATGCATGTACAGGTGGTGACTGCCGTGTGTGTGGAGGCTGACACTTGTTCTGACTCCTCCTCTAGTAGGAGTGGTCTGTGCCCCACTCCGGTTGGTCACCACCTATTTAAAAACAGATTAGACCGTTTGTGATTTTTAGCTATGATTAAGGGCAAATCTTGGCCCGAAACATGTCAGCTGTGCTTCCACTGATATTTAGGATACGTCCTAAATAAAGAATTTGAGCTTTTCTAAGAGACATCGTTGCGGACCCCTCCTTTCTATTGTTTGCACTGTGAATGCTTGCATGGTGTGTTCAATAAACACATGGAAACATTTAATAATTTCTGTGGTATTAGTTTAAGCAGGCTGGATTTGTCTATTGTTGTGACTTGAAGATCAGATCACATTTTATGACCAATTTGTGCAGAAATCTATATATTGGTAGTCCCCGGTTAATGATATAGGGACTGTAGATTCATTCTTAACCTGAATTTGTTCTTAAGTCAGAACATTGTGCCATCTCTATCCCCTGTACCTCCTCTATTCCCCCCCCCCCCCCATGTGCCTCCAGTGTCCCCCTCTGTGTCACCTCTGCCCTCTGTATCAGCTTATAAAAGTTTAAAAGCCATTTATTCTTTAATTTTTTTTTATTGATTTACTCAAAACCTACAAGTCCAATTTGAAAAAACGTTTTTGACTTGTTGAACTTCCCATGGAAACACAGAATCCATGCCGTTCGTATCGGCGGGTCGTTCGTAAGTCAGGCGTTCGTAAGTCTGGGACTACCTGTAATCCCAAAGGGTTCACATACTTTTTCTTGCTACTGTTTGACCCTTCTATGATGTAATCTCCTCTACCAACATGTTAAGATAAAAGTCAACAACTTCCCCCAGAATATCACAACATGAACCAAGGTCCAAATTAGACAGTAGGATTGTTATTAAGGTGCAAATAAATTTAAGATGATTGGAGTTTCTGCTAATTATTATGATACAGAAATATACTAATTATAATGAAAATCTATTGTAAAATGGACTAATCAAATCTTGCAGTAAAAACATTTCACTGGTCCATAGTTAAGCTACATAGGTTTGCAGGAACATTTGCATATTTCTGCAGCAACTTAGCATTAGTTGCAAATTTCAAGTAAGGTAGACAGTTGGCACTGAACTAAAACTTTGAACTAAACACTATTTACAGTGGCTTGCAAACGTATTCGGCCCCCTTGAAGTTTTCCACATTTTGTCACATTACTGCCACAAACATGTATCAATTTTATTGGAATTCCAGGTGAAAGACCAATACAAAGTGGTGTACACATGAGAAGTGGAACGAAAATCATACATGATTCCAAAAGTTTTTTACAAATCAATAACTGCAAAGTGGGGTGTGCGTAATAATTCAGCCCCCTTTGGTCTGAGTTCAGTCAGTTGCCCATAGACATTGCCTGATGAGTGCTAATGACTAAATAGAGTGCACCTGTGTGTAATCTAATGTCAGTACAAATACAGCTGCACTGTGATGGCATCAGAGGTTGTCTAAGAGAATCTTGGTAGCAACAACACCATGAAGTCCAAAGAACACACCAGACAGGTCAGGGATTAAGTTATTGAGAAATGTAAAGCAGGCTTAGGCTACAAAAAGATTTCCAAAGCCTTAAACATCCCACGGAGCATTGTTCAAGCGACCATTCAGAAATGGAAGGAGTATGGCCCAACTGTAAACCTACCAAGACAAGGCCGTCCACCTAAACTCACAGGCCAAACAAGAAGAGCCCTGATCAGAAATGAAGTCAAGAGGCCCATGGTGACTCTGGACGAGCTGCAGAGATCTACAGCTCAGGTGGGGTAATCTGTCCATAGGACAACTATTAGTCGTGCACTGCACAAAGTTGGCCTTTATGGAAGAGTGGCAAGAAGAAAGCCATTGTGAACAGAAAAGCATAGGAAATCCCGTTTGCAGTTTGCCACAAGCCATGTGGGGGACACAGCAAACATGTGGAAGAATGTGCTCTGGTCAGATGAGACCAAAATGGAACCTTTTGGCCAAAATGCAAAACACTATGTGTGGCGGTAAACTAACACTGCACATCACTCAGAGCACACCATCCCCACTGTCAAATATGGTGGTGGCAGCATCATGCTCTAGGGGTGCTTCTCTTCAGCAGGCACAGGGAAGTTGGTCAGAGTTGATGGGAAGATGTATGGAGCCAAATACAGGGCAATCTTGGAAGAAAACCTCTTGGAGTCTGCAAAAGACTTGAGACTGGGGCGGAGGTTCACCTTCCCTCAGGACAACAACCCTAAACATAAAGCCAGGGCAACAGTTAAATGGTTTAAAACAAAACATATCCATGTGTTAGAATGGCCCAGTCAAAGTCCAGATCTAAATCCAATCAAGAATCTGTGGCAAGATCTGAAAACTGCTGTTCACAAACGCTGTCCATCTAATCTGACTGAGGTGGAGCTGTTTTGCAAAGAAGAATGGGCAAGGATTTCATCTCTAGATGTGCAAAGCTGGTAAAGACATACCCTAAAAGACTGGCAGCTGTAATTGCAGCAAAAGGTGGTTCTACAAAGTATTGACTCAGGGGGCTGAATAATTACGCACACCCCACTTTGCAGTTATTGATTTGTAAAAATGTTTGAAATCATGTACGATTTTCAATCCACTTCTCACGTATACACCACTTTGTATTGGTCTTTCACGTGGAATTCCAATACAATTGATTCATGTTTGTGGCAGTAATGTGACAAAATGTTGAAAACTTCAAGGGGGCCGAATACTTTTGCAAGCCACTCTATATGTCCATTGCAAAGGACTATGAGGACAACAAAATACCTTCGGATGGTAGAAGTTTTAGACGTCCATGGCATATGGATGTGAAAACTCAAAACACCTATTGATGATGTTGGCAGTCTAATGCCGTGCATACACGTCTCGTTTTATGCGCCGGATCCCGGCGCATCCTTGCTCGTCCGATTGCCGCTCGTCCCCGCCGGCGTTTCCTTATCACCGCTCGATTCCCTGCCATTGTCCGACAGCGGGAATCGAGCGGGCGAGGGTCGAGCGGCATGATCGGGCCAGCTGAATATTATCAGCTGGCCGGATCAGCTGGTCGATACACGGTACAGAAACGTACCGTGTATCCCCAGCATTAGGGTTTATTAATTTTGCCCAGGAAGCTGCAGCCATGTATCTCAGTTAAGTAGTATTCTAGGTCAGAACAGTTACTGTAACACATCTAGGTATTTGAAAATGACTTTATGTACACAGAAAGTTGTAAATAACATAATCAGATTTGTCTGTTAAGATCATTAAGAGATTTGGTAGAATTACAATCCTCTTTCAGAAGAGAATGACATCATCAGTCATGTGTTTACAACTTTGATGTCTGTTCTTTTAATTACCTTTGCAAACAGCTATTATAGGCTAAACTAAATTGTGCGTAGTTCTGCAAAATACATCAATGACACAGTTATGATTTGCTATTTAATCTTGCAAAGGTTATTAAATAAATATTTAAAACTTTTTTACCTGCCCCTCCAGCAGCCTATCTGAATAATGTAAAACAGTATGTTTCCAGCCATAGATGCAACAGTCAGGCCATTAGTGCCCAGCTACATAGAAAATTATGCAGGCAGTTTGCCACTCTTCCACTTGTGTGGTGCGGAATCGTCGCTGAAACCACGTTAATGAATTTGCATGCAGATGCGAATTCGTTAGCGTTTGTATGCAAATTTTACCACAAATTTGCATACGATTTCGCATATGTTTGTATGTATGCGAATTTAACCATGTCAGTGCCTCTGTGCTTTTACATTGGCTTTAAGCGAAATCGTTTGCGAATTCACATGAAAATTTGCATACCGAAACCACATGCGAATTTCCTATTAAATACATGGTATGCGAATCACCTAGCGGTGTGCGGCGAGCAGATTCTGATGGCTCTGCCGTGCAGACTTTTCCTGCACAAAAAACCACTTGTATTGCCTATGCGAATACGCATGCGGGAAATGCATGCAAATTCGCGATAGTGTGATCAGCTCATCACCAGGCCGCCTCTGAATGGCATCAGCTCAGAGATGCGCTGAGCCCCCCCAGGAACTACAAACGCACCTTGAACCAAACAGAGGCTCTGCATATACACCAAAGAAAAACTAACAAGTGGGAGCAGCTGACCAGAATTAAATCAAACATAGCAAAGAAATGAACAGTGCTACTTAAAAACAGATGAATGCTTACCTGCAAAAAAGTGCAGACCCCACTCATGGGATACAAATACACAATGAGCAGCATCCTCCAAGTGGTAGACAGGTTGTATGTGTGCTCATTGTGTATTTGTATCCCATGAGTGGGGTCTGCACTTTTTTGCAGGTAAGCATTCATCTGTTTTTAAGTAGCACTGTTCATTTCTTTGCTATGTTTGATTTAATTCTGGTCAGCTTCTCCCACTTGTTAGTTTTTCTTTGGTGTATATGCAGAGCCTCTGTTTGGTTCAAGGTGCGTTTGTAGTTCCTGGGGGGGCTCAGAGCATCTCTGAGCTGATGCCATTCAGAGGCGGCCTGGTGATGCGCTGATCCCACTTTTTCTGCGCAATTCTTAATTTTACTGGTAGCGCGCCCAGGCTATGCATATGCATAGGTAGGTTTTAGGCATGCAGTAAAAAATGGCGCAGGGGAAAAAATGGCACACCGATAAATGTATCATAAAACGCTATTTACCGTTTTAATGTTAATACATTAAAACGGTAAATAGTGTTTTAAGATACATTTATCGGCGGATCGGTGCGCTGTTAGAAAAAGCAGAGGGGCTTCACTACAGCTACAGCCTCACGTTCCCGGTAATCCTTGCTAGCGTCCAAATCCATGGCAACAGAGGAATCCGAGGCAGCCTCTGCTACGGTAGATGTTTCCCCAGTCCGCCCGGCCAATAAGGAGCACAAAGGAGGAGGGCAGAGGCACAGACGTTCCACAGACACTTGCTACTACGGACACCAGTAGTCAATTACTATTTTCTAACAAGTACCTGCAGCTCACTTAGCACAGCGCTAAGGGTACAGACTAGGGACAAAGTTTTGCAGGTTCGAATCTGCTCTTCACTGCCCTTTTTTTTTTTTTTTTTTTTTAAGAAAACGGCACTATTGTAATATTATTGTAACTTTTTAAAATAAAAGTGTGACTGCAGAATAAGGATAAGAGATAAAGAATTGGTGGCTGCAAACTGACCAACAATAGCGGTGATTAGTCAGAGAAGTGACTTTTCTCTGACTAATCACCGCTATTGTTGGTCAGTTTGCAGCCACCAATTCTTTATCTCTTATCCTTATTCTGCAGTCACACTTTTATTTTAAAAAGTTACAATAATATTACAATAGTGCCGTTTTCTTAAAAAAAAAAAAAAAAGGGCAGTGAAGAGCAGATTCGAACCTGCAAAACTTTGTCCCTAGTCTGTACCCTTAGCGCTGTGCTAAGTGAGCTGCAGGTACTTGTTAGAAAATAGTAATTAACTACTGGTGACCGTAGTAGCAAGTGTCTGTGGAACGTCTGTGCCTCTGCCCTCCTCCTTTGTGCTCCCTATTGGCCGGGCGGACTGGGGAAACATCTACCGTAGCAGAGGCTGCCTCGGATTCCTCTGTTGCCATGGATTTGGACGCTGGCAAGGATTACCGGGAACGTGAGGCTGTAGCTGTAGTGAAGCCCCTCTGCTTTTTCTAACAGCGCACCGATCCGCCGATAAATGTATCTTAAAACACTATTTACCGTTTTAATGTATTAACATTAAAACGGTAAATAGCGTTTTATGATACATTTATCGGTGCGCCATTTTTTCCCCTGCGCCATTTTTTCCTGCTCCCAGGTTTTAGTTAGTGTTAGGTCCCCTCCCATGGAGGAAAGACTTCTTCGACAGTGGGAGGGACGAGTACCTGACAAATTGCATTGCAAACTGTTAGTGGAAACTAACATCCTCCAAGTGGTAGACAGGTTGTATGTGTGCTCATTGTGTATTTGTATCCCATGAGTGGGGTCTGCACTTTTTTGCAGGTAAGCATTCATCTGTTTTTAAGTAGCACTGTTCATTTCTTTGCTAAATTCGCGATAGTGGAAACGGGCTCTTAGGGCTCTTTCACATGCATGAACAGCTAAACTACATACTCAGCTCTCACATCTTAAGGCTCATACACACATCAGACTTTGGAAAATGAAAGATCACAGACCAATTTTACCCCCTTCCATGTAGTATGAGAGCCATACTCTACACAGTCTTTTCTATGGAGCTGAACTCCCCATCAGATAGAAATCTTTGTAAATTAGTACCCTATTGGCAGCACCCTATTTGTCCAGGAGCTGCATGTGCCAATCAGGCACATGCAGCTCCTGGACAAATAGGGTGCTGCCAATGCCATTGACTTTCATTGAAAATATCAGCAAGTCAGCATCAAAGGGGAAATTATTATAGTTTTCAATAATGTAAGTCTATTGCGGGGGTTAGGCATTAGGAAGGGGGGTTTTGTGCAGCAGGGGGTGGAGGCACTTAAAGAGGAACTCCAGTGAAAATAGTGTAATAAAAAAGTGCTTCATTTTTACAATAATTATGTATAAATGATTTAGTCAGTGTTTGCTCATTGTAAAATCCTTCCTCTCCCCGATTTACATTCTGACATTTATTACATGGTGACATTTTTACTGTGGGCAGGTTATGTAGCTGCTGCATGCTTTTTTGGCCGTTGGAGAAAGCTGTAAACAGCTATTTCCTGTCTGTGAACCTTGTTACATTGTGGCAAACTGTCAAAAGTACCGTGGTCCTCAGAGCTTCTTGTGGGAGGGGTTTCACCACAATATCAGCCATACAGCGCCCCCTGATGGGCTGTTTGTGAAAAGCATTAGATTTCTCATGTAAAAGGGGGTATCGGGTACTGATTGGGATAAAGTTAAATTCTTGGTTGGAGGTTCTCTTTAAGGTTAGGCATCAAGAATGGTGGTTATGCGGGGGGTTGGGGTTAGGCGTCAGGAGGGTTTTTTTTTTTCTTTTTGCAGGGAGGCAGTTAGAGTTAGCCATCAGGAAAGTTGTTTGTGTGGGTGGGGTGGTTAGGGTGGTTAGGTGTCAGGAAGGGTGTTTGTGCATGGGGGGAGGGGACTCGTTAGGGTTAGGCATCAGGGGGGAGGGTTCTGTGAGAGTAGGGTTAGGTTTAGCTGTAGTATAACATCAGTAACATTTACCAATATTTTACTATCAAAAATTAATGCTTTAAATTGCAGAATATTGGTACATTTAATTATATTCTACAATCGGCAGTTTCCCTGCACTGGATTTTCCTTGGTGCCTGTGTTTTACGTATGCCGGAGTGGATCCATCTGAAAATGGCGCCTGCGAATAATGGCTCACGGTGTTGCCGCTAATCCGTTTGTCGCTTATTGCTATGTAACGTTAAAGCCTTATCGTTATTTAGCTCTGTTTACTTTATTGAAAATTAGCGTTAACATTGTAGCGTTATTATCGTTCTAAAAAGTGGTGATATAAAAGGTATCAGTCAAAAAATCTATACAAATATATGCTGCACCGTCTACAATCCTAATTGCACAAACCCAAATGTCCACACACAATTAATATTAGGAATGTTCTGTCAGTGCGCTATGTTCCATCTACTTAAACATGTATCCTTAATACATAATCCACTGCGCGCCTCCAAGGAATCCTGCAAAAAACAACTTTACATAGCGTAATACTGCTTCACTTCCATAGACTAATGCTTCACTAAAACCTTCCGTGCACGTGCAACACGGTGCAAAACAGTGTTCCCACCACCTCGTAAATCACCAGATTCAAACCACCCCTATGCAGGTAGATGTCTCGCTCAATCTGTATGTCTCACTCCGCACATCAGTGATCCATACTCAACATTTTACGTTGTAAAATAGGTGTAACGGTCGGTGTCAGCACACAGAGAGTATCTGATTATTGATGATCTGCAGTATCACCAACAATACAGAAGTATACCTGATTATTAGTGATCTGCCGAATCACCAATAATACAAGTATGGCTAACCTCTGGACACCTAATAAGTGTAAGTGTTTGGGTGCGACCCAGTGGCAAAGCTACAAACCTCTGGGCCCCGATGCGGAATCTGGATGTGGCCCCCCCCCCCCGGCAACAACAGCCCCCCCTCCCCCGACAACACCCGACGGATGCACACACATATCAAAATCCCTATAGCCAGCTATAGGTACCCCCAGTATAGGTAGTCAGGCATAGGTAAGCCAGTATAGTTGCCCCCGGTATAGGTGAGATAGGCAGGCGCCGCCGGTATAAGTTAGATAGATAGGTGCCCCCAGTACAGGTTAGCTAGGTGAGTGCCTCTAATATAGGTAGCCAGAATAGTTGCCCCCAGCGTAGGTTAGATAGGTAGGTGCCCCCAGTATAGGTTAGTTAGGTAGGTGCCTCCAATATAGGTAGCCAGTTTAGTTGCCACCTGTATAGGCTAGCTAGGTGCCCCCAATACAGGTTAGATAAGTAAGTGCCCCCAGTATAGGTTAGATAGGTAGGTGCCCCCAGTATAAATTAGATTAGGTCGGTGCCCCCTAGTATAGGTTAGATTAGGTAGCTGCCCCCCAGTATAGGTTAGATTAGGTAGCTGCCCCCCAGGATAGATTAGCTAGCTGCCCCCAGGATAGATTAGGTAGGTGCCCCCCAGTATAGGTTAGATTAGGTAGCTGCCCCCCAGGATTAGGTTAGATTAGGTAGGTGCCCCCCAGGATAGATTAGGTAGCTGCCCCCAGGATAGATTAGGTAGGTGCCCCCCAGTATAGGTTAGATTAGGTAGCTGCCCCCCAGGATTAGGTTAGATTAGGTAGCTGCCCCCCAGGATAGATTAGGTAGCTGCCCCCAGGATAGATTAGGTAGGTGCCTCCCAGTATAGGTTAGATTAGGTAGCTGCCCCCCAGGATTAGGTTAGATTAGGTAGGTGCCCCCCAGGATAGATTAGGTAGCTGCCCCCAGGATAGATTAGGTAGCTGCCCCCCAGTATAGGTTAGATTAGGTAGGTGCCCCCCAGGATAGATTAGGTAGGTGCCTCCCAGTATAGGTTAGATTAGGTAGCTGCCCCCCAGAATAGATTAGGTAGCTGCCCCCCAGGATAGATTAGGTAGGTGCCCCCCAGTATAGGTTAGATTAGGTAGCTGCCCCCCAGGATTAGGTTAAATTAGGTAGGTGCCCCCCAGGATAGATTAGGTAGCTGCCCCCAGGATAGATTAGGTAGGTGCCCCCCAGTATAGGTTAGATTAGGTAGCTGCCCCCCAGGATTAGGTTAGATTAGGTAGGTGCCCCCCAGGATAGATTAGGTAGCTGCCCCCAGGATAGATTAGGTAGGTGCCCCCCAGTATAGGTTAGATTAGGTAGCTGCCCCCCAGGATTAGGTTAGATTAGGTAGCTGCCCCCCAGGATAGATTAGGTAGCTGCCCCCAGGATAGATTAGGTAGGTGCCTCCCAGTATAGGTTAGATTAGGTAGCTGCCCCCCAGAATAGATTAGGTAGCTGCCCCCCAGGATAGATTAGGTAGGTGCCCCCCAGTATAGGTTAGATTAGGTAGCTGCCCCCCAGGATTAGGTTAAATTAGGTAGGTGCCCCCCAGGATAGATTAGGTAGCTGCCCCCAGGATAGATTAGGTAGGTGCCCCCCAGTATAGGTTAGATTAGGTAGCTGCCCCCCAGGATTAGGTTAGATTAGGTAGGTGCCCCCCAGGATAGATTAGGTAGCTGCCCCCAGGATAGATTAGGTAGCTGCCCCCCAGTATAGGTTAGATTAGGTAGGTGCCCCCCAGGATAGATTAGGTAGGTGCCTCCCAGTATAGGTTAGATTAGGTAGCTGCCCCCCAGAATAGATTAGGTAGCTGCCCCCCAGGATAGATTAGGTAGGTGCCCCCCAGTATAGGTTAGATTAGGTAGCTGCCCCCCAGGATTAGGTTAAATTAGGTAGGTGCCCCCCAGGATAGATTAGGTAGCTGCCCCCAGGATAGATTAGGTAGGTGCCCCCCAGTATAGGTTAGATTAGGTAGCTGCCTCCCAGGATTAGGTTAGATTAGGTAGGTGCCCCCCAGGATAGATTAGGTAGCTGCCCCCAGGATAGATTAGGTAGCTGCCCCCCAGTATAGGTTAGATTAGGTAGGTGCCCCCCAGGATAGATTAGGTAGCTGCCCGTCCCCATAATGGAGGGGGGGGCGCAGCCGCGGGGAGGGCAGCCCGACCTCTCCCTCCCTTCCTCTCCCCGGGGCCCCCCCTCAGATGCAGAGTAAGCGGCTAACGGAAGCGCTATAGGCAGAACTCACCTCCGTCCCTGGTTCCAATCGCCGCTGATCTCCTCTCTGGCTGGCTCTGCATAGATGCTTACACACGCAGCTTCCTGTTTAGCCGGAAGCTGCGTGTGTAACAACATCTATGCAGAGCCAGCCAGAGAGGAGATCAGCGGCGAGTGGAACGCAGGGAGGTGAGTTCTGCCTATAGCGCTTCCGTTAGCCGCTTACTCTGCATCTGAGGGGGGGCCCCGGGGAGAGGAAGGGAGGAAGAGGTCGGGCTGCCCTCCCCGCGGCTGCGGCTCCCTCCTACCAGCGCGAACGGGTGCATGGCCCTCCAAACGGAGATGGGCCCCCCGGGCCCCTCCCCCGCCTCCTCAGGAGCCGGGCCCGGTCGCCAAGGCGACCGCTGCGACCACGGGCCCTACGCCCTTGGTGCGACCGTACTTCAAAGCTTTAATGAGGCCTCACCAGAGGGGCTGGTGAGGTATAAACAGTACACTGAGTGTGTACTAACGTATAACCTACAGCAAGCTGGAGAGACAAAACTGAAGAGGCTGAATCTCCCGAGGAGCGGGTGATTCAGACTATACTGCAGGTAAATGAACACCCGAGGTGCGGGTGAGTCAGACTGTACTGCAGCCTACAAGACACCGTAATACTAAAACGATAGGTACCTAATGAGCAGGTAATTAAGGCTAAACTATAGCCTAGCAGAGCTGCCGAACCAACGGAGCTGGCGCAGTAACACCTCACCAGTGGTGAGGGCCCAAAGGCGAGAAGAATGGTCAGACAGGCAAGGTACGGCAACAGAGAGGTAAGTATCGGTACAGAATCGTGAGACAAGAGAGTAAACGGTAAACAGGCAGAGGTTCAGCAACAAGAAGGTACGTATCGGTACAGAATCGTGAGACAAGAGAGTAAACGGTAATCAGGCAGAGGTTCAGCAACAGGTAGGCAGATAGGCGAAAGTACTGCACTCGGGGGGAAGGGGGGGGCAGCAGCAATAATTTTTTCAAAATTTGCCTCAGGCAACAAAAAGTCTAGGGCTGGCCCTGCATACACAGGAGATCAAACAGTAAGCAATATCCTAGTCTTGGTGTGAAATCCGTAGCATCACCACTAGGGAACTAGTCTAAACAAATAACAATAAACAGATAAGAATCTCCTAGTCTTGGTGTGAAATCCGTAGCATCAACACCAGGTAGCTAGCCTAAGGTCTGAGCGCTAACACGCAAGCATTCACGACAACAGACAAAGTAGCAATGCAGCCCGGAGGCTTATGAAGCAGAGGAGACCTCACTGGCACGCCCCCCTCTCATCAGCCAATCCTGGGCGCCGTGGGTCTCCTCTGATGTCAGCCGACCAGCAGGTCAGCTGACGGGCTTCCTCCCCGCATAAAGGTCCCGTCTGTGCGCGCGCCCGCGCGCTATGGCAGCCCCCTGTACAGAAGAATGTTCCGTCCTCTGCGTCGTGGACGTGAATGGACGGATGGCCGCATGGAGGCAGCTGCGGCGGCGGTGCTGTTCGCCACAGCTGCCTCATTTCTTACAATACGCCTTTTTAATAAAACATATTCAAATTTTCATTGCGCAGGATGTCAGTACAATGACAAATCACAACTGCGCTTCTCACGCACTCCAGCAACTTACAAGCTCCTTAAGAACAGATAGCGTGTCACAGCGGTGGGTCTCCTGGGCTCAGTGTCTTACAACCCGTGTAGTATCCGCGCCGTCCCGCGCTCTCACCGTTGTACACCGGCCTGGTCCCTCTGCCTTCCTCGTCTCCCATGTGACATGCATCAGGCGTACTGGCTCCGGAGGTAGCCTAACCCTAACCACCCCCCTGGTGGTGCCTAACCCTAACCACCCCCCTGGTGGTGCCTAACCCTAACCACCCCCCTAGTGGTGCCTAACCCTAACCACCCCCCTAGTGGTGCCTAGCCCTAACCACCCCCCTGGTGGAGCTTAACCCTAACCACCCCCCTGGTGGTGCCTAACCCTAACCACCTTCTGGTGGTGCCTAACCTTAAATCTCCCCTGGTGGTGCCTAACCCTAACCACCACCCTGGTGGTGCCTAACCCTAAATCTCCCCTGATGGTGCCTACTGCCTAACCCTAACCTTGACAGTGTTACATTAAATCCATTCACTGTTTTGCACTTAAATAACGTCTGCACATTGGCTTATGTAGGGCGCCATTGATAAATAACGTTACTGTGCACAATAACGTCTGCTGTTTGGCATATGAATGGCGTTATTGATAAATAACGTTACTGTGTGCTGTTTTTCTTCTTTTTTCCCTGTGCGCCATTATTATGAAGTACTAACGATAATTAGCGATAAGCGTATCTTTTTAATGCGGCGCCATTTTTATGCATAGGCGCCTTGCGCCATTATTCACTGATCCGTGCCGGAGTAGCTTGGAAACTTGTTTTGAATCCAGTGTAAACTTTAAAACCTTAGCCTCATATGGAATTCACTACACAATCCGGAAAAACCTTGCAGCTTATAATGGTAAGTGACTAAAGGGACAGAGGACTCTTTGCATTAAAGAGAACCTGAAGCGAGAGGTACATGGAAGCTGCTATATTATTTCCTTTTAAGCAATGCTAGCAGTGGCGTAGCAATAGATGGTGCAGAGGTTGAGACCGCATCAGAACCCTCCTTCAACTGCATTATTAGCTCTGTATTGGTCCTGTGCTGGTAATAATCACTTCTGTAAATGCTTTGAATAGTAGTAATCATTTACAAGCTGTTCCCGATCCCATTCTTGCACCTCTGACACTGTGGGTGTCTATAGCAGGTTTTGGTGCGCCATATCAAATGTTATGCATAGAGTGCTTGGGGGGGCTCAATGTAAAACTTGCACTGGGGCCCAGAGCTCCTTAGCTACGCCACTGGATGCTAGTTGACTGGCTATCCTGCTGTTCCTCTTCCTCTAATACTTTCAGCCACAGACTATGAAAAAGCATGCAGCAGATCAGATGTTTCTGGCATTTATGTTAAATCTGACAAGATTCGCTTCATGCTTGTTTCTGGTGTGAATAAAACACTACTGCAGCCAAATAGACCAGCAGAGTTGCCAGGCAACTGTTTATGTTTAAAAGGAAACAAATATGGCAGCCTACATATACTTCTTGCTTTAGGTTCCCTTTAAGAGGTCTATTTATATAAAAACAGTGTTTTCTGGAACTCTTTTTTAAGTTAATGGACCTTTCACCACCTGCTGCAAATTACCTATCAATTTCAATTGGTCTTATTATTTCAACCCTTTTAGTTAATGTATTGTCCTGATGCCATCTTCTATTTTTTCTCAGTTCTTTTATTCTCAGTTCAGGTCTCACATATCCTAAGTGAACTGCTAACCCCTTTATAGTATATAAGCATGGACAACATATTTGAGCGACTAGACCAAGCGTATTCATCTTCTATCAGATGAAATCAGGTAATGCTCTAATGCCTTCATTTTAGATGTACTCTGTCGGTGTTTTTATTGTAACTTAGACAATGTAGAAGCCGAACGCTTTCCAGCAGACTTTTCCCAGGAGTTGGACCATTAGTGGGTTATTAGCATAAGCAGTGGAAAATAAAAGGCCAGGAGAAGAAAATGCATCCCAGCAGCCAGCATTCCAGAATAAAGAAAAAATGTTGTTTTAAATGTTTCTGGAAACTTGAAGAATTCTTTTTTCCACTGGACTTATTACAATAAAGAACACTGTAAAGGTTTAAAGCCCTGCTGGTGGGGCGGCTGACTGTGTTTTCCTATTAATTGCCTTAACCGTGAATCCTGTGAGATTTCCACTCTAATATGCAGAGGTTACAGCTGGCAGCACTTTGAATATTTGATTACACTTACGCCACACACTGTAACATGCTGCCTCTTGTATTCTCATAGAGTTGTTATTACGTACTTACAGTGCTTGCATAGGGAATTGCTTGGGTTCATATCACTGATGTTGTAATGAATTTAGTAAGTAAACATCGTCAGATATTACGATTAAGAACTTCAGTCTAAACTATTTTTCATGACTATCGCCATCCATTGCTGTCTGTGTGTTATATTGCGTTTTTTTTCTCCTTATATAGAGGGATGGAGAAGACCAAAATATGATCATCAGAATGGACGTAAATGATAGAAATTAATAAAGATTATAAAAATGAGGTATCCTACCTCTCCAGATGACACAACCCAGGCAAAAAATGGTTTTTAGATCAAGTCAGATTTATTCAAGCACATTTAAAACTGACAATGTGTTTCACGGGTCTCTGTCCACTTCCTCAGGTCAACGCAAGTGCCTCAGCTTTAGACCAGGTGCCAAAATGTGTCTGGCAGGGTTAGAACAGAATGTCAGCTGAAGACTTTTTGGTGGTGATATTACCACTATCTTACAACTGTGAATCAGTGTCTCAAGCCAGGACAGAAATGTACCCAATTTATACTGGTCTGGCTATCATGCTCTGCTACTAAAGTCCAAAAGGATTATGAAGAAAGGACATTGTGTTGGGCATCAGCTGTGAAGATGTAGGCTTGGACGAACACAATAAACATTTTATAGAGTTTCTAACTATGAGAAAATAGTTACACGAATACCCTGAAGACAGAGAAACTGTATTGTTGAGGACAGGGTCTCTTGCGGCTCACCATCCAGTCAGGGCAGTTTCTAGGTTAAATTGCTCCCAGAGCGAGGGTGTAAAAATTGCCCATCCTTCTCCCCTGGCCTCCAGAGCATTTTTTTGCAATGCATTATTTAGCCCCCAGAATAGGTTGCCAGATATAGGTGCCCTCGATATAGGTATCCAGGTATAGGTGCCCCAGTATAGTTAGCCAGGTTTAGGATCCTCCAGTATAGCTTAGCTAAGTATAGGTGCTCCAGTATAGGTTAGCCAGCAATAGGTGCCCTCAGTATAGGTGAGCCAGCTGTAGGTGATTTATTTATTTAAGTATTTATACAGCGCCAACATATTACGCAGCGCTGTACAGATTATATTGTCTTGTCAATAACTGTCCCTCAGAGGGGCTAACAATCTAGTCACCTATCCAAGTATAAGTGCCCCAGTATAGGTTAGCTAGTTATAGGTGCCCCCAGTATAGGTTAGCCAGGTATAGGTGCCACAGTATAGGTAAACTAGCTATAGGTGCCCCCTGTATTGGTAGCCTGGTATAGGTGCCTCCAGTATAGGTTAGCCAGCTATAGGTGCCCTTGATATAGGTATCCAGGTATAGGTGCCCCAGTATAGGTAGCCAGGTATAGGTGCCCCAGTATATGTTAGCTAAGTATAGATACTACAGTATAGGTTAGCCAGCTATAGGTTCCCCAGTATAGATTAGCCAGTTATAGGTGTTCCAGTATAGGTTATCAAGTATAGTTGCCTCAAGTGTAGGTTAGCCAAGTATAGGTGCCCTAGTAGTATAAGTTAGCTAAGTATAGGTGCTACAGTATAGGTTAGCCAGCTATAGGTGCGCCAGTATAAATTAGCCAGGTATAGGTATCCCCAGTATAGGTTTGCCAGCTGTAGGCTCCCTTCTGCACAAGTCAAAAGGAAAACATAAAGAAATGCACCCTGTATGTATTTAGAGGATTTAGCCTGTCTAATTTACCTTCATCTGTGTGTAATATTTGATTACACGTACACCACAGACTGTTACATGCTGCCTTTTGTATTCTCATAGAGGTGTTACTACTTACAGTGCTTGTGCTACTAGGTGCCCTAGTATAGTTTAGCCACCAGCTATAGGTGCCCCAGTATAGGTTAACCAGGTATAGGTATCCCTAGTATAGGTTAGTCAGCCATAGGTTCCCCAGTATAAGTTAGCAAGGTATAGTTGCCCCCGTACAGGTTAGCCAGGTATAGGTATCCCCAGTTTAGGTTAACCAACTATAGGTTCCCTTATATAGATTATCCAGCCATAGGTGACCCAGTATAGGTTAGCCAGCTATAGGCGCCCCAGTATACACCGTGTGCCTGTGTGCTGCTGCTCCCCCCCCCCCCCCTCCTTCACTGCGCTCTCTCCTCTCACTGTGGGCAGACACCCGCCTTGCCAGCCTCTATAAACAGGGCTGCATCCAGTGGCCCTGGGGTAAGAAAATAGAACATCAGGTGACAAGGGCGCCGGACTACTGGTTCAGTATTGATGCAAGTTTTTAGCCAGTGGCAAAGTTGCACTCAAGGTGGTAGGTGAAGCAAAGGTTGAACAAAAGAGCAGGTTCTCAGATGTGAAACAGGTAACAAGGCCATAGTCACCCATGTTAATAGCTGTGATTAGCGTCTGTACCTGGTAATTTTATGGAGCAGCTCCAGTGCCCAAATTACTAGGCATAGACGTTAATCTTGGCTACTACCATGGGCACCTATGAGGGTGCCCAAACTACTATTGCAGAAGATTAACATTGCATTGGTGTGGAATAGGCGGGGATTGCATCAGGGGTGAGTTAGGGTTAGGCATTGCTTGGGGGGTTGGTTGGGGTTAGGCATTTTATAGAAATGGTGTGGTTAGGGTAAGGCATCTGTTGGAGACGTTGGTTAGGTTTAGGCATTGGTTAGGGGATCGGTGAAAGTTAGGCCTCATTTACACTACACACTGAAAAACTGATGTGCTTTAATTTTCCATAGCAGTGCACTGGGAAAACAAGCTTTTAGTTAAAATGTGTAGAGTGTGAACTGAGCCATAGGGAAACATGGACATTAGTTTGAAAATCAGTTGTTCTTTCAGTTATAACTGAAAGCAACTGACAGGGCCGGCCCGCTCATGAGGTGAAACATTTGCCTCAGGCGGCAAATCTGGGGGGGTGGCACCCGCCTGTCCATGGATGCTGGGCCTGCCCGCCGAGCTGGAGGGGTAGCTGGCAGAAAGTGGGTATTGGGCCTAGCAGTGGGGAGGGGGTCGGACACCCCCCCTCCCTCGCCTGGGTCCCCCGATCTGCGCTCCTCCTCCAGCGTTAAGTACTATCCTGCATATGATGAAGAGGCAACGGGCGGGGGAATCACTCACCTCTTCCGCGTTCCATTGTTTGCTCCACTGACGTCACTTCCTGCAACACCGCCCACTGTATTGTAAGTGGACGGCCTTGCAGGAAGTGACGTCAGTGGAGCGCACGATGGAACGCGGAAGAGGTGAGTGATTCCCCCGCCCGTTGCCTCTTCATCATATGCAGGCTGGTACTTAACGCTGGAGGAGGAGCGCAGATCGGGGGACCTAGGCAAGCTACCCCTCCAGCTCGACACCCCCCCCCCCCCCACACACACACGGCCGGGGGGAGGGGGGCGGCAGAAAGTCTAGGGCCGGCCCTGGCAACTGATATAGTGTAAAAGGACCCTTAGGGTACACATTAACCTCTTGAGGACCACAGTATTAAAACCCCCTAAAGACCAGGCCATTTTTTGTAAAATAGGCCACTGCAGCTTTAAGGCCAAGCTGCAGGGCTGCACAACACAGCACACAAGTGATTCCCCCCCTTTTCTCCCCACCAACAGAGTTCTCTGTTGGTGGGATCTGATCGCTCCCCAAATGTTTGTTTATTTTTATAAAAATATTTATTTATTTTATTTTGTAATAAATTTGTGGGGTTTTTAAAATTATTTTTACTGTTCACCCTCCCTCCCTTCCCCCACCAGCCAATCAGCATGATTAGCTGTCATGGGCTTCAGCCTATGACAGCCGATCACATCCCTGCCTACAGAGGGAACAACCGTGTCACACGGCTTTCCCCAGTACAGCGCTGCCTTAGATTGCAGTGCTGTACATGGTAATTAGGCGGCGGTTTCACTGTCTAACAGTCTCCAAGCGGAGAGGCGGAGCCTTCAGTCTACCAAGCGGAGATGCGTGCGCAAAAGAAAGCCCCAGGACTTTACGCGGATCGGCGTTAGGTGTTCCTGGGGCTGCAGCTGTGGCTACGCCCATCGACGTGTCGCGGTCAGCAATAGGTTAATATATGCGGAGTATTGAGTTCTGTATACACATTTTATATCTTTTTCTAATGAACAATGTAAGTTTGCAGCCGGGGTTTCCCATTGCTTGTTACACCAAATAATGGGATCTCTTCATTTTAAAGTGGACCTGAACTCTTGCACAAGAAAGTAGGACAACATTAATAAATGCACCCTGTATCTATTTAGAGAGTTTAGCCTGTCTAATTTACCCTCATCTTGGATGTTTCCTTTAAAGGGGGACTGAAGTAAGAGGTATACGGAGGCTGCCATATTTATTTAAATACCAGTTGCCTGGCAGCCCTGCTGGTCTATTTCTCTGCAGTAGTATCTGAATAACACCAGAAACAAGCATGCAGCTAGTCTTGTCAGATCTGACTTTAACCACTTGCCGACCGCACACACTTATACCGTGCGGCGGCAAAGTGGTAGCTGGAGGACCAGCGACGCAACAGTGCGTCGCCAGGTGCCTCCCTAATTAATCAGGAAAGACCGCTCGCGCGAGCGGCCGTTTCCTGTTAGATCACGGAGCGGGTCTCCGTGAATAGCCTGCGAGCCGCTGATTGCGGCTCGCAGACTAAATGTAAACGTAGGAAATCAGCGGCCGGGGATCGCCGCCATGTGACAGGGGACAGCCTGTCACTGGCTGCACAGGACGGGTAGCGTCCTGTGCAGCCCCGATCACCGGGGATGAGCAGGTAGGAGAGGGAGGGGGGAATTTCGCCGCGGAGGGGGGCTTTGAGGAGCCCCCCCGCAACATGCCAGCCAGGAGGAGCGATCAGACCCCCCCTGCACATCATCCCCATAGGGGGGAAAAAAGGGGGGCGATCTGATCGCTCTGCGTGCCAGCTGATCTGTGCTGGGGGGCTGCAGAGCCCACCCAGCACAGATCACAAAAAATAACGCTGGTCCTTAAGGGGGGGTAAAGGGTGGGTCCTCAAGTGGTTAAAGTCTGAAACACCTGATCTGCTGCATACTTGTTCAGGGGCTATGGCTAATAGTATTTGGGGCAGAGGATCAGCAGGGCTGCCAGGCAACTGGTATTGCTTAAAAGGAAATAAACATGACAGCCTCCATATACCTGTCTCTTCAGTTCCCCTTTAAAGTGGGATTATACACCCCAAACTAAAATTTAGGTAACTACTCTTAGTTACACACACACACACACACACACACACACACACACACACACACACACACACACACACACACACACACACACACACACGCGCGCACACACACACACACACACACACACACACACACACACACACACACACACACACAGTATTCCCACTCATTCCCTGTGTGTAAACACCTGTAATTTCACTGCAGAGAGCAGTACAAGATAGCTTATCTCTGGTCATCAGCAAATTGCTGGCTGAAGGGAGAGGGGCAGACTGAAAACACATTCCTCAGAGAGATTCAGCTGGCAATGATTACATTTGCCTTTGCCAATGACAAGATATAAGCAAGCTTCTCCTGCTCTTTGCGGTGAAAATAAAGGGTTTTTTTTACACACACACAGGGAATGTGTGGGAATGTTTTCAAATGTTCTTTTCTGTAACTAAGAGTAGATACTGAGATCTTTGTTTTAGGAGTATAAGCCCACTTTAACTCTTCTGTTCCCAAATTCATCTATATGCTTTTAGAATAAGAACAGAATACGGTATTTAGTCTTTTCCCAGCTAAACAGAATGCAAATACATTGTAGAGTAAGGTAGTGTGTTTTTCTGATACATTTTGTATTGGCTGGGCAGTAATTCTATATACTGAATACAGTTTTATATTTAGTAAAATATATTTATGGTATATCTAATAGCTCTTAACCACTTCAGGACCACAGGCTTTACCCCCCTAAAGACCAGGCCATTTTACACAAAAATGGACACTGCAGCTGTAAGGCCTCGCTGCAGAGCCGCACAACTCAGCACACAAGTGATTCCCCCCCACCTTTTTTCTCCCCATCAACAGAGCTTTCTGTTGGTGGGGATTGATCGCACCCCAGATGTTTGTGTATTTTTAGTACCGTATATACTCGAGTATAAGCCGACCCGAGAATAAGCCGACCCCCCCAACTTTTACCCTAAAGCCCAGGAAAATGTGACTGACCCGAGTATAAGGCAGGGGTGGGAAATTCCACAACACCACTCACAGCAGCATAAAATCAGCAGATTGCAATAACTGTAACCGTAAAACCACAAACATACTCAGAAGCTGTAAATGGGTTAACTATAAAGGTCAAAACCATGGCAGGTAAACAGACACAACTGATCACAGCGACAGTCACCTGAGAACAACAAGAAATTGCAGAAAATACCATGTAAACATTTTACTGAGCACTGCACAATGTAAAAACGTCTTCACCTCATGAGCAAGTACAGTATGCCCTACTGCATGTAAGTGACATCTGTGTCTCCCAAGTGCCCCTTCCACCGAGGCTGAGTTTTATGTGAGCAATCGTGTACCCCGAGTCCCCTCCCACCCATGCGTGACATACAGTCATGTCCCCTAAGTGCTCCTGAGTGCACTGCCGGTGTGTCCCCTCTGTAATGTGCGGGTGGCATAATGGTATGGCTACAATGTATGTAAGCGGCGCTTGCATCTTCCAGTCCCCCTGCCTGAGCAGAGCGATATACGGAGATAAGAAGAGAAGTGCACATTGTTCACTCACCGGTCCGCAGTGATGATAATGATGCAGCTAAAACTTATGTGAGCGGTGCTTGCATCTTCTGCTCCCTCCGAGTCTCTTCCCCCCTTGTCCAAGCGGAGCGATATGTGTTGGTGCCGGATGAAGAGTAGTGCACAGCATTCCCTCACCGGTCCATGCCGCCTGTCGGAGTTTGATCTCTATGACGTTGCGCATAATTAAAGGCGACGTAGAGATGAGATTCCGACAGGCGGCATGGGCCGGTGAGGAAGAACGCTGTGCACTACTCTTCATAGGGAACCAACTCACATCGCTCCACTCGGACGAGGAGGCAAGAGACTCGGGGGGAGCCGAGGATGCAAGCGATGCTCAGATACATTGTAGCCACATCATTATCATCACCGTGGACAAGTGATTGAATGCTGTCATTGCTGTGCACTACTTCTTATTTCCAAAGACAACATATCTCGCTCTGTACTGGTGCGGGGGAGCGGGCTTGAGGGGGAGTGGAAGTTACAAGCTGCGCTCACATACATTGTAGCCGCACTGGGAACACAGATGCCCTGCACTCGGAGGCACTTAGGGGGACGCTTACTTCATGCCATGCACACGGGGGCACTCAGCAGACACAGATGGCACACACTCAAGGGGTAGTGACTCGGGTATAAGCCAAGACCCCCACTTTTTCGATCCTAAAATCTCAGCTTATACTCGAGTATATAAATAAATATTTATTTGGGGTTTTTTTTATTTCATTTCCGTGTTTTTCTTTATATTTTAATACCCCTCCCTCCCCATCTGCCTATCACAGTGATCGGCTGTGATAGGCTTCAGCCTATCACTGCCAATCGCTTCTGTGTCCCCCAGGGCAACAGCCGTGTCCCCAGTACAGCGCTGCTGTAGATCGCAGCGCTGTACTAACTAAATAGCCGGTAGTGGCAGACTGAAGGCGGAGTGGAGCTCCACCTTCCAAGCAGAGATGCGCGTGCATCAGCGCACAATCTCCTGCAAAGCCCAGCCCCAGGACTTGACGCCAATAGGCGTTAGGTGGTCCTGGGCCTGCGCCGCAGTCACTCCCATTGGCGTGACATGGTTGTTATGTAGTTAAACATAAAATGTGTGTAATTTTTAATAAAATGTATTGACATGATCTATTAAAGGACAACAGTAACAAGAGGAATATGGAGGCTGCTATATTTAATTCCTTTTAAACAATACCAGTTGCATGGTAGCCCTGCTGGTCTATTTGATTGCAGTGGTGTATGAATCACACACCTGAAATAAGCATGCAGTTAATCTTGTCAGATCTGACAATAATGTCAGAAATGACTGATCTGTAGATGCTTGTTCAGGGTCTGTGGCTAAAAGTATTAGAGGCAGAGGATCAGCAGGACAGCCAGGCAACTGGTATTGCTTAACAAAATATGTCAGCCTTCATATACCTCTAACTAGGTGCATATTTTATGATTTACTGAAGATACATGCAATCACTTTTCTCCAAGCCATGGCTTACTTACATAAAGTAGTCCTGTATTGCCCTCTGCAGGTAAAATAGCATAATGCCATGGTTATGATTACTAAGGGTCTTCAGAATTTGTGAGCAGAGGAAAATGTAATCGATCTTGGATTTTAAAATCTGATGTTAAATGGTATATGTAAATAGTTTATAGTCCTAGCATAGATCGTAGTAGACCGCAGGATGAATTACTAAAACATTACTGAAATAGTTGTTCAGTGAGCTGTTTGCATGTGCTTGCAATATGAATTTGTTGCAATAAATCCAGGTCATCATTTTCTGATGTAACACATTTTCTTGATGTTTTGTCTGAGATCATAATAAGTGATGTCACGAACTTGAAATTTGCCGTTTGCGAACACTTATGTAAATTTGCCACAAACATTTGCGAACTGCGCAAACTGCCATAGACTTCAATGAGTGATGACAAATTTTAAAACATAGAGGGACTTTTTCTGGCCACTCAAGTGATGGAAATGTTGTTTAAAGGGGCCTAACACCTGGACCGTGGCATGCCGGAGAGGGGTCCATCGCAAAAGTCCCAAGAAAAATCACGTAGTTGACCCAGAGTCATGTTTTAATCAGTGTTGCTCGGATAAAATCCGTGATCACGGCATAGCTGTGATTCACAAGCATTTTTTCACCATCCGAAATTGTGATCCAAATCCGTGATCGGGAATCGATCACGGCAGTCAATCACAAATTCAGCCGTTATTGCAAGTATTCGGCCCGTGATCACATCCGTGATCACAGGAAAAATATGTGTTTATCACATGAAAACCCACCGACTTAACGGTCAATAGCAAAGCTCCCTTACATGGTAGTAAAACCAAATTTGCCAGATATTTTAAGAAGAATAGTGGAAAAAACAGGCCTTTTTTTTTTTTTTTTAAGACATATGGCCTCAATTCACTAAGATTATCTCCTGTCTTTAATAACTCTTCTAGAGTTGTTACCATGGTGATAAGGCATGTAGTATTCAGGAAACATTTTACCTCAGGCAAACCTAAAGTTAACTCTTCTGTCTTTAAGTTAATCTCCAATCCTTAAAATAATTCCAGAGTTAAAGACAGGCTGTTTATTAACTGCATGAGAAAATAAATACAGAGGAGGTAAATTAACTACAGAGGAGGTAAATTAACTACAGAGGAGGTAAATTAACTACAGAGGGGGTAAATTAACTACAGAGGAGGTAACTTAAGGAATGAAGAGATAAGATAACTCTCTCACTGTGTGAAGGTAAGTTTTCTCTTGCCTTATTATCTCCAGCATGATCTTAGTGAATTGAGGCCATAGTTTTTGAAAAAAATCAATTTTAAAATTGTCCCCTTCTCCCAGATACCACCATGAAACCCCTCAGGAAGTCGTCACCCCCACCTCCTCCTGGGGCACTGGAGGTGGGGAGGAGCCCTTTGTCCATGGATTGGACAGGGCCCGGGGGGGAGGGGAAGGCTTTGCCCCCCCCCCCCCGATCCCCCCATACCATGGACCATGCAGGCTGGTATAGCTCAGGGTGCGAAGCCCCAGTCGCCTGGGGCTCCACATTCTGGCTATCCCAGCCTGCATGGGAGACAAGGGGTTAAATATGCTTGGTATGGGGGCCCCCACGTCATTTTTTTTTTTAATTTAAAAAGGTTTAAAAAAAATAGAAAAAGATTATTTTTTCCCACTGTTCTTTTTAACATATCCTGCAAATTTCGTGTTTCTAGCCTGCTATTAACTGCTAAAGTTGGCGGGTTTGCTTCATTAACTAACTGTCATTTACGCATTTAAATGTATACTTTTTTCGTTTGAAATTCTAAAATCGATTTTCTCAAATACGATAAGGCCTTTTTGAAGAAAAATGTTTCCTCCTCTTTCCAACTATTCTTAACATATCTGGTAAATTTGGTGTTTCTACTATGTAAGGGTACTTTGCTATTAACTTCTAAAATCTAAAATCGGTTTTGGCGGTTTTTAATCATGAATACTTTTTTCATTTGAAACTTTAACCACTTGAGGACCACAGTCTTTTCGCCCCTTAAGGACCAGAGCCTTTTTCTCCATTCAGACCACTGCAGCTTTCACGGTTTATTGCTCGGTCATACAACCTACCACCTAAAGGAATTTTACCTCCTTTTCTTGGCACTAATATAGCTTTCTTTTGCTGCTATTTGATTGCTGCTGCGAGTTTTAGTTTTTATTATACTCATCAAAAAAGACATGAATTTTGGCAAAAAAAATGACTTTTTTAACTTGCTGTGCTGACATTTTTCAAATAAAGTAAAATTTCCTATACATTTGAGCGCGAAAGTTAATCTGCTACATGTCTTCGATAAAAAAAAAACATTCAGTGTATATTTATTGGATTGGGTAAAAGTTATAGCGTTTACAAACTATGGTGCCAAAAGTGAATTTTCCCATTTTCAAGCATCTCAGACTTTTCTGCGCACCTGTCAGGTTTCATGAGGTGCTAAAATTCCAGGATAGTACAAATACCCCCCCCCCCCCCCCCAAATGACCCCATTTTGGAAAGAAGACATCCCAAAGTATTCAGTGAGAGGCATGGTGAGTTCATAGAAGATTTTATTTTTTGTCACAAGTTAGCGGAAAATGACACTTTGTGACAAAAAAAAAAAAAAAAGTTTCCATTTCTTCTAACTTGCGACAAAAAAAAATTAAATCTGCCACGGACTCACTATGCTCCTCTCTTAATACCTTGAAGTGTCTACTTTCCAAAATGGGGTCATTTGTGGGGTGTGTTCACTGTCCTGGCATTTTGGGGGGTTAGTTAGTTAGTTAGTTAGTTAGTTAGTTAGTTAGTTAGGCTGCAAAAAAGTGCCACACATGTGGTATTGCCATACTCAGGAGAAGTAGTATAATGTGTTTTGGGGTGTATTTTTACACATAACCATGCTGGGTGGGAGAAATATCTCCGTAAATGACAATTGTTTTATTTTTTTTACACACAATTGTCTATTTATAGAGATATTTCTCCCACTCAGCATGGGTATGTGGAAAAATACACCCCAAAACACATTATACTACTTCTCCTGAGTACGGCGATACCACATGTGTGGCACTTTTTTGCACCCTAACTGCGCTAAGGGGCCCAAAGTTCAATGAATACCTTTAGGATTTCACAGGTCATTTTGAGAAATTTCGTTTCAAGACTACTCATCACGGTTTAGGGCCCCTAAAATGCCAGGACAGTATAGGAACCCCACAAATTACCCCATTTTAGAAAGAAGACACCCCAAGGTATTCCATTAGGAGGATGGTGAGTTCATAGAAGATTTTTTTTTTTGTCACAAGTTAGCGGAAATTGATTTTAATTGTTTTTTTTTCACAAAGTGTCATTTTCCGGTAACTTGTGACAAAAAATAAAACCTTCTATGAACTCACCATACTCCTAACGGAATACCTTGGGGTGTCTTCTTTCTAAAATGGGGTCATTTGTGGGGTTCCTATACTGCCCTGGCATTTTAGGGGCCCTAAACCGTGAGGAGTAGTCTTGAAACCAAATGTCGCAAAATGACCTGTGAAATCTTAAAGGTACTCATTGGATTTTGGGCCCCTTAGCGCACTTAGGGTGCAAAAAAGTTCCACACATGTGGTACCGCCGTACTCAGGAGAAGTAGTATAATGTGTTTTGGGGTGTATTTTTACACATACCCATGCTGGGTGGGAGAAATATCTCTGTAAATGACAATTGTTTGATTTTTTTTACACACAATTGTCCATTTACAGAGAGATTTCTCCCACCCAGCATGGGTATGTGTAAAAATACACCCCAAAACACAATATACTACTTCTTCTGAGTACGGTGATACCACATGTGTGACACTTTTTTGCAACCTAGGTGCGCTAAGGGGGCCTAACGTCCTATTCACAGGTCATTTTGAGGCATTTGGATTCTAGACTACTGCTCACGGTTTAGGGCCCCTAAAATGCCAGGGCAGTATAGGAACCCCACAAGTGACCCCATTTTAGAAAGAAGTCACCCCAAGGTATTTTGTTAGGAGTATGGTGAGTTCATAGAAGATTTTTTTTTGTCACAAGTTAGCGGAAAATGACACTTTGTGAAAAAAAAACAATACATATCAATTTCCGCTAACTTGTGACAAAAAATAAAATCTTCTATGAACTCATCATACACCTAACAGAATACCTTGGGGTGTCTTCTTTCTAAAATGGGGTCACTTGTGGGGTTCCTATACTGCCCTGGCATTTTAGGGGCCCTAAACTGTGAGGAGTAGTCTTGAACCCAAATGTCTCAAAATGACCTGTGAAATCCTAAAGGTACTCATTGGACTTTGGGCCCCTTAGCACAGTTAGGCTGCAAAAAAGTGTCACACATGTGGTATCGCCGTACTCAGAAGAAGTAGTATAATGTGTTTTGTGGTGTATTTTTACATATAACCATGCTGGGTGGGAGAAATATCTCTGTAAATGACACATTTTTGATTTTTTTTACACACAATTGTCCATTTACAGAGAGATTTCTCCCACCCAGCATGGGTATGTGTAAAAATACACCACAAAACACATTATACTACTTCTCCTGAGTATGGCGATACCACATGTGTGACACTTTTTTGCAGCCTAGGTGCGCTAAGGGGCCCAACGTCCTATTCACAGGTCATTTTGAGGCATTGTAAGGCTTGGTGGTGTATTCTCCACAGTCAGCATGCAACGCATGAGCTGGCGTGGAGGAGGTACACACACTAGCACAAGGAAACAGGCTATCCCTAGTATAGTGGAGGGGAGGACTGACTCCAATAGGAGATTGTGGCGCACAGAGCCGGTGCAGATCTGACAGCCACAAACAATGCTTTCGTTATAACGTCTCAGCGCAAAGTAGCGCTGAGCGCATAAACCAGAACTGAGGAGATCAGGACAGGAAGACAGAATGAACGCTTGCTAGCTAGCGGCTACTTAGTGACAGCAAGCGTCCAAAACCAGACAGACTGGAATGAGGCAGCCAATGCGATGCGGCGATGGCGTGCCTCACAAAGACAGGACAGGATAGTCAGAAAATAGCAGGATTAAGATAGATGAACGTAACACAGATAAATATACAATAAGTATGTTTTCCTAGCGTATTACAATTACAGCTATCAATGAAACTATTTGTAACGTCTGACTAACATATGTATATATCGGCAATGAACCGATATATGACATAAGCAGGAACGCTGACTAGGAATGGAGTAACACAGGGAACAGGACTCAGAAGGATTCGCTATCTCTTCGCAGAGATGAACGCAATCCACAAACGGTAACAGAACAGGATTCAGAAGGATTCGTTATCTCTTCGCAGAGATGAACGCAATCCACAAACAGTAACAGAACAGGATTCAGAAGGATTCGTTATCTCTTCGCAGAGATGAACGCAATCCACAAACTGTAACAGGACAGGATTCAGAAGGATTCGTTATCTCCTCGCAGAGATGAACGCAATCCACAAACGGTAACAGAACAGGATTCAGAAGGATTCGTTATCTCTTCGCAGAGATGAACGCAATCCACAAACAGAACCAGGAGCAGGGTAACTACCTCAGCACGGGTGGTCAGGTCACGGTACGCGCAACCTACCAAAACGTGCTGGAAAGCTGACTAACTGCACACAGGATATAAACAGTTCGTGTACGTATACATCAGCGACACTGATGTATCAACGTAACACAAATACAAGGAAAATAATAAACGTGCTGGTATGCATATATATTGGCAATGAACCATATGATGCAAAGACCAGCAAAGTATCTTTAGAACAAGAAACACGATCGAGGGCTGAAGCGACAGCAAGACAGGCTTAAGCTGAAGCTATGAAAACCCAAGGAAACCCTGCAGGAAGCAGATCTTTATACTGAGGTCATCCAATGGGAGCAGACATGCAGATTCCCACACAGGTGAATGATAATCAGTCACAAGCTGACAGCAGGGAAAGACAGACAAAGCTATGCAGTTTGCATGGAAATAGATCAGAACTGCCTGAGCTGCAGCACTACTACTTCCAGCAACAGCTGCTGCAGCAGCGATCATCACAGTACCCCCGCCCTTAAAAGCGGATTCCAGACGCTTTTCAAAACTGAAATTCCCAACAAAACAGTCCGACTGATAATTCATGATGACCGGGACAGCCCGGCAAGACCGAATTCCAGAATCAGTCCCCACAAGACTGGACCCATCAGAACCAGAACCTACAGAACCATGCCCATCAGTACTACAAGCCCCAATGTGACACCCATCAGAACCATGATTTCCAGAAGAAAGCCCTCCGAAATTCCCTGAGCGATACCCACCGCCTTCCAGGAACCGTTCAGAAACGCCAAAGCCTTTGCAATGCCCACCGGTACTGTCTTTACCAACACAAAACCCACTGTTGAACCAGTCCAAGGCACCAGGACAAGTTTTCTCAGAGACCTCCCAGAACACCTTGAAGCTCCAAAGAGATCCCCATAGGTCAGAATGCCCCTTAGGCTCACATGGAGAACTATCAAGAACCCCTATGGAACCTAGGGCAATTCCCGAGTCAGGGCCACAAGGACAAACATCAATATCAGGGCTTTCAGGGACCAGAACCATCTCTGGGCATGCAGGCAGACTGGCAACATCAGAACATGTTCCCACTAAGGAAACATCAGAGCACGCTAACACCTTAGACACACTTGGGCATTCTGGCACACTAAGAACATCTGGGCACACTGGCACAAGAGAAACCTCTGGGCACGTCAAGGAACTGTGAGCCTCAGGGTCAGCCAAGACGGGACCAAAACCAGGACCGGCCAAAAAAAAATCATCATGACTAGACTTCGCAACTACTGGATTTTTACACGAGAATGCAGGATCAGACTTAGATGTCGCTGATTCCAGCAAAGTCAGTAACAAATCAGATTCAGGGGCACTAACAAGACAGGACAAATCTTCTGATGTATGCACTGAACCAGATAGGGACTCCACAACTACCTCTGGACTGGACAGAGACTCATTTAATATACTGGATTGGAGCTCATGAGGCGCTGCAGAACAAGTCAGTATTGCAGCAGCCCCCACTGGACTAGGCAAAACTGAGGAATTCCCTGGACAGGAAGGGGACTCTGGAACCTCTGCCACAGCGGCCAGAGAACCAGAATCTTTCAGGATACAAGGCAGGGTTTCAGGAATGCTTACTAAATCAGACTGAAATTCTGAGACTTCTGTTATTTTGACCAGAGAATCAGAATTATCCATGTTACAGGGCAAGACTTCTGAAACATGCAGAGGACAGGGCTGGAGTTCCTCGGCTGTTACAACACTGGAGAGGGACTCAACAACATTGGTTAAATCAGACTGTGTACAGGGCAAGGTATCTGACACACTTGCTGACGAGGACAATATTTCAATGGCTTCTGCTTTGCTGGGCAGAAATTCATCAAGTTTTATTAGAGCAGACTGTAATTCCAAAACAGCTGCTAGACAAGTGAATATTACTGCAACACCAACTGAGGTAAGCAGTGCCTCAGACCCTTCTGCTAGAGGGTTTGAAATATCCAAAGTACTGGGTGAAGCATAAGACTCTGCGACCACAGCTTCACTGGACAGGATCACTGAACAGTCCATATTGCAGGGCAAAACCATGGAAGCACCTGCTGGACAGCATAAGGATTCTGTGACCTGAGTTTCATTGGAGAGATCTACAGCACAATTCATGGTACAGGGCAAATTTATTGGAACATTTTCTGAACAAGGTAATAATTCTGCGATTTCAGGTTCACAGAGCAGATGCTCTGAGCTATTCACGAAACTAGAGCGAGGTGTAGAAACAGGAAGATCAAGACACAATGTTTGCGCATCTGAATCACCATTCAATTGTAAAATTGGAAAATTCAGATGCTGGGGTTCTGAGATTTCTGGACAGGATTGCTGGGACTCGGAAACTGATGTAGTGCATCTATTGGCATCTGCTGGATCAGACAGGAGTTGAACTTTATTAACACGGGTAATTTCTGCAGAAGTGTTTGCAGAGACAGGCAAGATTTTTCTGGTGTCTGTTTCACTGAACAAAGACTCATGAGTACTGGCTAGGCTGGACTCAGAAGTCAGCAGGACCTCTGGATTCTCTGCTGAGAAATTTGTGCAGGGCAAAGTTAAGAAAGTATCAGTGGCTTCTGTTTTACTGGGAAGTAACACTGAGTTATCCATGGTACAGGGTGGAGTTACAGGAACATTCACAAGACATGGCAGGGACTCAGTAACTGGAGAAGTGGGACAGTCTCCAATTGACAGTGTGTCTTCCCTGGTATCAACTGATTGAATCGCATAAAAATCATCCAAAATCATTTTCCACACATCGATCAATGGAGCCACAAAGTCATACCCACACACACCAGTTTTTATTAGGTTATAGGCAGACTTAATGCATGCATTCAATACTAATTCACCTTTTGCACTGTAAAATTGACAAAATGAACTTGAATCATTCTTCCATTCATTGACCAGAGCTTCCATCTCTCCTTTCTCAAATGGAGGATTCCAAGCATACTTAACAGGCAGATCACAGTTTGCAGATATGATTGTGGCAGGGACATATATTGGGTTAATTAGCAGGTGATTGGCAGATTCCTTATTCTTAAGAATCTCTAATACCTGTAGCAAGTGTTTAACTGTAGTGTATGCAAACTTTACTTGCTTCACAAATAAGTTGATTTGTTCAATACTCTGTAATATCTCCTCATAATCATACTCAGATAATTCTTTTAAACAAAAATCTTTATTTTCCCTAGCCAGTGATGAAAGTTCATTAGTAGTTTCATAAGTCCATTTAACTCCCCTGAAAGACAATTGCATTTCATTATCTGTTAATGGCAGAATCTCATTATAGGTCTCAGTCGCTAAGGATAACGACTCTGCAGATTGGACACGTTTTTTAGAACGTTTGCGTTTTGCCTTTGACCTTGCGGTTTTTGATGATTTATTCAAAGCTGCAGGAAAATTATCAGTAACACTTTCTGCTTGCTGCTCATTCTTGCAAGCAATTGAAGGAGCAGCTGATTGGCCTGCTGCCAGGAGTTCATTAAGAGGAAAAGGCAATGGATCTATGCGCAACCAATTGTGAATTACAAAAGCTATAAATTGCAAAGGACTTTGTCTAAACTGAGTGTGATCTAAGACATCGATTGCCCAATCAAAAAGTTTGCCCTTAAAAAGAGCACAAACGATCCAATCAGACCAGGTAGAAATTGCAGAAGCCCGAAAGTCGGGATTGGCCAGAACTTTAACCAATTGTGATATAAATTTGTCTGTAACTTCAGGACCAAGCTTTTCAAATTTTTTAAAGGAGCAGGACCCCTGACAAACAGTGTCATAATTTCTGGAAATTCCCCCCACAATAGGGATTGGTAAGGGGGTTTTCATAATGTAAGGCTTGGCGGTGTATTCTCCACAGTCAGCATGCAACGCATGAGCTGGCGTGGAGGAGGTACACACACTAGCACAAGGAAACAGGCTATCCCTAGTATAGTGGAGGGGAGGACTGACTCCAATAGGAGATTGTGGCGCACAGAGCCGGTGCAGATACGACAGCCACAAACAATGCTTTCGTTATAACGTCTCAGCGCAAAGTAGCGCTGAGCGCATAAACCAGAACTGAGGAGATCAGGACAGGAAGACAGAATGAACGCTTGCTAGCTAGCGGCTACTTAGCGACAGCAAGCGTCCAAAACCAGACAGACTGGAATGAGGCAGCCAATGCGATGCGGCGATGGCGTGCCTCACAAAGACAGGACAGGATAGTAAGAAAATAGCAGGATTAAGATAGATGAACGTAACACAGATAAATATACAATAAGTATGTTTTCCTAGCGTATTACAATTACAGCTATCAATGAAACTATTTGTAACGTCTGACTAACATATGTATATATCGGCAATGAACCGATATATGACATAAGCAGGAACGCTGACTAGGAATGGAGTAACACAGGGAACAGGACTCAGAAGGATTCGCTATCTCTTCGCAGAGATGAACGCAATCCACAAACGGTAACAGAACAGGATTCAGAAGGATTCGTTATCTCTTCGCAGAGATGAACGCAATCCACAAACAGTAACAGAACAGGATTCAGAAGGATTCGTTATCTCTTCGCAGAGATGAACGCAATCCACAAACTGTAACAGGACAGGATTCAGAAGGATTCGTTATCTCCTCGCAGAGATGAACGCAATCCACAAACGGTAACAGAACAGGATTCAGAAGGATTCGTTATCTCTTCGCAGAGATGAACGCAATCCACAAACAGAACCAGGAGCAGGGTAACTACCTCAGCACGGGTGGTCACGGTACGCGCAACCTACCAAAACGTGCTGGAAAGCTGACTAACTGCACACAGGATATAAACAGTTCGTGTACGTATACATCAGCGACACTGATGTATCAACGTAACACAAATACAAGGAAAATAATAAACGTGCTGGTATGCATATATATTGGCAATGAACCAATATATGATGCAAAGACCAGCAAAGTATCTTTAGAACAAGAAACACGATCGAGGGCTGAAGCGACAGCAAGACAGGCTTAAGCTGAAGCTATGAAAACCCAAGGAAACCCTGCAGGAAGCAGATCTTTATACTGAGGTCATCCAATGGGAGCAGACATGCAGATTCCCACACAGGTGAATGATAATCAGTCACAAGCTGACAGCAGGGAAAGACAGACAAAGCTATGCAGTTTGCATGGAAATAGATCAGAACTGCCTGAGCTGCAGCACTACTACTTCCAGCAACAGCTGCTGCAGCAGCGATCATCACAGGCATTTGTTTTCTAGACTACTCCTCACGGTTTAGGGCCCCTAAAATGCCAGGGCAGTATAGGAACCCCACAAGTGACTCCATTTTAGAAAGAAGACACCCCAAGGTATTCCGTTAGGGGTATGGTGAGTTCATAGAAGATTTTATTTTTTGTCACAAGTTAGTGAAAAATGACACTTTGTGAAAAAAACAATAAAAATCCAATTTCCGCTAACTTTTGACAAAAAATAAAATCTTCTATGAACTCATCATACACCTAACAGAATACCTTGGGGTGTCTTCTTTCTAAAATGGGGTCACTTGTGGGGTTCCTATACTGCCCTGGCATTTTACGGGCCCAAAACTGTGAGTAGTCTGGAAACCAAATTTCTCAAAATGACTGTTCAGGGGTATAAGCATCTGCAAATTTTGATGACAGGTGGTCTATGAGGGGGCAAATTTTGTGGAACCGGTCATAAGCAGGGTGGCCTCTTAGATGACAGGATGTTTTGGGCCTGATCTGATGGATAGGAGTGCTAGGGGGGTGACAGGAGGTGATTGATGGGTGTCTCAGGGGGCGGTTAGAGGGGAAAATAGAGGCTAGCCAGCGTGGTGGATGGACGTGTGAGAGACTAGCTCCTCCACAGGCTACGGTCTAAAGCGACTTTTCCGCAGCACCCACAGACACCATGTCCGCGGACAAGAATGCAGAACAGGCAATGGAGATGGAGGCGAGCAAGAAGAGGAAAAAAACTGACACGAAGCCCAGAAAACTGACGGATTTCTTCACGGAGCACGGGCGGCGCTCCAGCCGTACATCTCAAGATGGCGCCGGCGATCCCAGCATGATATCAGGAGGTGGACTCCCTTCTCAACCAAGTACTCACCCACATCAGGTAGGAGAAGACTCAGACTCCTCAGCGACATCCGCTACTGACTCCCCTTCGTCAAGAAGCCCAGCCAAATCCAAAACTAAGTTACAGGACTCCTCCAACATAACAGGGGAAGGAGGCCCCAACCCAGACGGGGGATCGGACCAGCAATTCTCCCCACAAGCAGCTATTGAAAGCTTCCCAGTATCGGAACAGGGAGTCTCACAAGCCTTTATTAAAGACATTTTAATATCATTTAAAGACTCTATTTCAGCTGAAATAAATGCCATCAATGTATCATTGCAGCGCTCAATGGCAGATATGGGGGACAGAGTCTCTAGAAATGAGGACAGAATTGCAGAACTATCCCGGGAACATAATAAGATGGTGGACTTATCAGACTCCCACACAGATGACATCACATGGCTTAAAAATAAAGCAGCTGATATGGAGGACAGGAATAGAAGGAATAATTTGAAATTCAGGGGAATAAGTGAGAAAATAGCTCAACAAGATCTGGATAGCTATTTGAAATCCCTACTTAAAGCAACACTACCCTCTATATCGGAAGTGGAATTAACTATAGATCGCGCCCACAGACTACCCAAACCGAGATCACTAGCGGATTCCGTACCAAGAGACGTTATTGCCCGGTTTTTATTTTACCAGACAAAAGAAAAACTACTTCACGCGGTGAAAGAAGCAGGCTCGCTACCCAATCCTTATAACCACATCCATCTATATACGGATCTATCTCAACAAACACTGCAGAAACGTAGATCACTACTGCCTGTTACAAAAACGCTGAGGCAACATGGAGTACTCTACAAGTGGTGGTTCCCCACGAAGCTTCTCATCTCTCATGGAGGACAGAAACTCATAATCACATCGCTGAAAGATGGACAGGACGCCCTGAAACGCCTTAACATTCCCATACCACAGGAGTTGCTAGATCCAAAACCGCAACGACAAGCTGACAAAGTGCATCAGGAATGGAGGTCTGCACGCTAAAGTAGCTCGGAGGAACACCAGCTCTCTCTCACGTCCTTAGAATTGCACCATTCTGTTGGTCAAACTGTTCGGAGGTAACCCATGTGGAGCAATAAAGTTGCTTCGTATGGCCTTCGTGCCTCACCAGAGGTAGCAGACACTGCAATGGGGTAATACTGCTTTGTTTGCACAAACTGTTACTGTTATTGTTTTAAGGTTTATTAGATGTTTCTCTATCATGCCATGCTCCAAAAGTGATATTTCTCTCGTATGTAGTTTCTTGCGCACTACCCACAAGCCTCATTACTTAGTAATAGATGTCACTTAAACTATCCTCATTGAACACTAAGGGTTTAAACACCCCATTTAAACGTTCCCTGGTATGGAAGGAAGCTAAATTAGCTGACTCAGATATTTTCCTTGCTCACTTAATTGAAAAGCATCAAAAGCTATGTCACCATCCGGACTACCCCCATATATATTACAGCTCCTTCACTAAGAAAAAAAGAGGAGTCTTTATAGCCATACATAGGAGATTGGACTTAACGGTCCATAAAACAGTGCATGACCCTCAAGGTAGATATATCATCATAGTCTGCACTATAGAGGGGCGAGTATATACTTTGGTGAATCTTTACGCCCCCAATACGGGTCAGCTGAAATTTATGAGGCGTATATTCAAAACAGTGAACTCTGTGAAAATGGGTACAACAATATATGGAGGAGACTTTAAATCGTGTATAATCAATGACCTGGACTCTTCTAAATTCCCATCCAGGAAGTCACCTTCTCTACAGAAACTCCTAACAAGCGAAAATGTATATGACCCCTGGAGGGCGTTACATGGGTCGGAGAAGGACTACACTTTCTATTTGAAAGTCCACAAATCATATGCACGAATTGACTTTTTCCTCACAGACAGTATCACCCTACAAAAAATCAACAATGCGACTATAGGTGCTATCACCTGGTCGGACCACTCTCCCACTCACATATCCTTGCTCACAGGAGCAGTGGTTCCCTGTCAGAGAACTTGGAAGCTTAATAATTCCCTCCTGGTTGGAGAGCACAACCAACAATATATAAAAGAGCAAAGCGATGTTTTTTTCAGTGTAATTTGGGGTCTGAAACCAGCAGTGCGTCGCTATGGTGCGCATATAAGGCCTATATGCGGGGAATATTTATAAAAATAGGATCAGCATGCAAAAAGAAGTATCAAACAGAAGTATCAGAACTACTAAAAAAAATCTCTGAGCTGGAAGCAGCACATAAAAAATCTCTATCCCAGGCACAAGAACAAGAATTATTCTCACTTAGACATAATCTAAGGCTACTATTACTCCAGCAATATGATTATAATTTACAGAGAGCGAAGCTCCTATACTACTCACAGAATAATAAGGCAAGCTCCTACTTAGCAAAAAAAATCAAAGGCCGCCAAATTAAATCTAAGATACAGAGTATCACTAACCCTAAAACAGGTAGTAAAACTACTAATCCGAGAGAAATAGCTGACATATTCAGTGAGTATTATCAGGACTTCTACAATCTACAGTTAGATCCAAATACCCCTCAACCCTCCCGAAACAACATAGAGACCTTTTTATCTACCCTAAAATTACCCTCATTGACGAGCTCCCAATTACTACTACTAAATCAAGAAATATCCCCCCAAGAAATAGCTCACATTATCAAAACAACCCCATCAGGTAAAGCACCGGGGCCAGATGGCTACTCAGATGAATTCTATAAAGCACTAATACACAATGTAGTACCCCACCTCTCCCAAGTATTTAATGAATTCAAGACAACTGGTATTATACCAACAGAATTCCTCCATGCAACGATAAGTGTATTACCCAAATCCGGGAAAGACATGTCGACTCCTGCTGGTTTCAGACCCATTTCGCTACTTAATACAGACTTAAAGTTGTATTCTAAGCTATTAGCAAAGCGATTACTAGACATCCTTCCATGTCTAATTCATGCAGACCAGGTTGGCTTCGTAAAAGGGAGGGTGGCGGGGGATGGTACGAGAAGAATAATTGACCTAGTGGAGTACCTTGATTCCTGTCGAACGCCTTCTCTGCTCCTTACTTTGGATGCGGAGAAGGCGTTCGACAGGGTACACTGGGAATTTTTAAAACAAACGCTACATAAATTTGGTTTTGAGGGGGATATAATAAAGGCAATCATGGCACTGTACACATGCCCTTCTGCAAAAGTTAACGCTGCAGGATTCCTATCCAAAACCTTCTCAATTTCAAACGGCACCCGTCAGGGGTGTCCTTTGTCTCCCCTCATATTTGTGTTGATAATGGAGACCCTTGCACAATCTATTAGATCTAATGACGAGATACGAGGGGTAGACACTGGACCAATCAGCCATAAGATCGGCTTATTCGCCGACGATGTGATATTGACACTAACCGACCCATGGAACTCATTAGAACAAGTCTCCCGAACACTCCAAACATTTGCAGAAGTCTCTTACTACAAGGTCAACCAAGCTAAGTCACTAATGCTAGCGATCCACATACCACAAAAAATGAAAGGAAAAATTTCTTCTAAATTCCCCTTCCCTTGGGCAAAGAAAACAATACAGTACTTAGGTATTCGAGTGTCTAGCTCCCCGGCTGACCTCTATAAAACCAACTTCGTCCCACTACTCTCAGCCCTGAAACAAGAAACCACCTCTTTAGCCAAACATGAAGTATCCTGGGCAGGACGCCTGAGTGTCTTCAAAATGTTTACGCTACCTAAAATATTATACTATCTCAGATCAGTTCCCTGCCCGTTAAACCAAATCTTTTTTATCGAAGCTAGACGCCTTATAACCAACTTTCTATGGAAGGGAAAGAAACCCAGAGTGGCATTCTCAGTTCTTACCACCCTCAAAAGAGAAGGGGGAATGGGAGTCCCCGATTTAGAAGCATACCACTCCGCAGCCATTCTTGATTGCACTCGTTTCTGGTGGACCCAAACCACAGAGAAACAGTGGGTACAAATAGAACAACACAAATCCCAGCAGTCCCTTAAAGCCCTTCTCATCGGCCATCTTTTAGAAGCTAAGATTTCCAAAAATCCAAACCCAGTAATACGAGTAACCCTTAACAAATGGCAGAAGCATTTCTCAGAAGCATTTAACAATTCATTAGACCCTCCACTTCAGATCGATTTAAATTTAATAGCCTCCTTAATTGGTCAGATATCATTTGCACAATGGGAGACCAGAGGGGTACACTATTTAAACGATATATGGGACGGCACAAACCTACAATCCTTCCCGGACATACAAAGTAAATTCCACCTACCGAATAACCAACTTTTTAACTATTTAAGGTTAAAGAATTGGATTATTACTAACAAACCTAAAATCCCACATATTCCACTGCAGGTCTATAAATTATTGAAAAGTACAGCCCCTATCAAAGGAGGACTGTCTTCATGGTACCACTATATCAAAGGACACAAGGATAACCCCTTATCAAAATATATAAAAATATGGGAATATGATTTGGATTCTAAAATAACACTTCAGCAGATACAAACAGCCACTCGTTCAGCCTCCAAACTATCCAAGTGTATATCGCACTGGGAACAATTACAAAAAATCATCTTGAGATGGTACATAACCCCAAGGAAATTGGCTTCATTTGACTCTTCCCAATCTCACCTTTGCTGGAGAAACTGTGGTAAAATTGGGACACTTCTCCACATTCTTTGGGAGTGCCCACATATCCGCCCTTTTTGGACAAAAGCCCAATCAATAATATATAATCTCACATCTATATCCAAACCTATGTCCCCACTACTGGCCCTTCTTAACATAGGTATGGATGAGATACCCCAAAAACACAGACCGGTGGTTTTCCACCTCTTAGCAGCAGCCAGAGCCCTGATAACACAACATTGGAAAACTAGTGACAGTCCTTCAGAACCACAACTTAAAGCACTGTTTGAAGGCAACCTACTTTTAGAATATAAAATCAGATCCCGCATCCATAGCCCTACGAATACCTTATATCTACTACCCCCTTGGCCTGATGGTCAAAATCAAAATCAACATGACTAAGATATCCAGAACCAAGAAGAATGTGGGACCCAGTCAAGCAACTCCATTCATAAACTCACTTGTGGGTATACACCCGCACCCAGGGAATAAAACTCCACCCTACTGCATCCCATAACTCACAACAACAGGCACAAGAATATCATAATAAAAGAAGAACCAGAGCGTGGTAGGAGAAACAAGTAGTTAAGTTTATCATAGATAGTTAGTTAGGTATTAGATTAGAGTCCTTATGTTATTTTCCTTTTATTATTTCACTATGGACCAAAGACCAATCCTAATACTAACCACACAATAAGGAATCCAGTTCGAGTTTAACAATAGTACTAATTTTGAGCTAGTATGTAGGCAAGGCCATAACGCTAGGCACAAAGATACAGTACGGTTAAACCCGGTAGTAAACAACTAATCACTGACCCCCAACTGGTACGCTGGTACAAGACATGGGGAGCCAGTATAACTCGGTGTATTGTAATACTGATGTTACGATGACAAGAACAAATGTAGGATTGGATGTATCGCTGTTTAATAAGCACTGCTATTGTAATTATCAAAATGTTCAATAAAAATTTAAAGTTTAAAAAAAAAAAAGAGGGGAAAATAGATGCAATCAATGCACTGGGGAGGTGATCGGAAGGGGGTCTGAGGGGGATCTGAGGGTTTGGCCGAGTGATCAGGAGCCCACACGGGGCAAATTAGGGCCTGATCTGATGGGTAGGTGTGCTAGGGGGTGACAGGAGGTGATTGATGGGTGTCTCAAGGTGTGATTAGAGGGGGGAAATAGATGCAAGCAATGCACTAGCGAGGTGATCAGGGCTGGGGTCTGAGGGCGTTCTGAGGTGTGGGCGGGTGATTGGGTGCCCGCAAGGGGCAGATTAGGGTCTAATCTGATGGGTAACAGTGACAGGTGGTGATAGGGGGTGATTGATGGGTAATTAGTGGGTGTTTAGAGGAGAGAAGAGATGTAAACACTGCACTTGGGAGGTGATCTGATGTCGGATCTGCGGGCGATCTATTGGTGTGGGTGGGTGATCAGATTGCCCGCAAGGGGCAGGTTAGGGGCTGATTGATGGGTGGCAGTGACAGGGGGTGATTGATGGGTGGCAGTGACAGGGGGTGATTGATGGGTGATTGATAGGTGATTGACAGGTGATCAGTGGGTTATTACAGGGAATAACAGATGTAAATATTGCACTGGCGAATTGATAAGGGGGGGTCTGAGGGCAATCTGAGCGTGTGGGCGGGTGATTGGGTGCCCGCAAGGGGCAGATTAAGGTCTAATCTGATGGGTAACAGTGACAGGTGGTGATAGAGGGTGATTGATGGGTGATTGATGGGTAATTAGTGGGTGTTTAGAGGAGAGAAGAGATGTAAACACTGCACTTGGGAGGTGATCTGATGTCGGATCTGCGGGCGATCTATTGGTGTGGGTGGGTGATCAGATTGCCCGCAAGGGGCAGGTTAGGGGCTGATTGATGGGTAGCAGTGACAGGGGGTGATTGACGGGTGATTGACGGGTGATTGACGGTTGATTGACAGGTGATTGACAGGTGATCAGGGGGGATAGATGCATACAGTACACGGGGGGGGGGGGTCTGGGGGGGGGTCTGAGGAGAATCTGAGGGGTGGGGGGGTGATCAGGAGGGAGTAGGGGGCAGATTAGGGACTAAAAAAAAAAATAGCGTTGACAGATAGTGACAGGGAGTGATTGATGGGTGATTAGGGGGGTGTTTGGGTGCAAACAGTGGTCTGGGGGGTGGGCAGGGGGGGTCTGAGGGGTGCTGTGGGCGATCAGAGGGCAGGGGGGGGAAATCAGTGTGCTTGGGTGCAGACTAGGGTGGCTGCAGCCTGCCCTGGTGGTCCCTCGGACACTGGGACCACCAGGGCAGTAGGCAGCCAGTATAATAGGCTTTGTATACATTACAAAGCCTATTATACATACGTGCAGCGGCGATCCGGGTGCTAGTAACCCACCGGCACTTCCGAATGGCCGGCGGGTTACAGCAAACGGTGGGCGGAGCCAGTACCTGGCGGCTGATCGCGTCACGAATGACGCGATCGCCGCATAGCCACTCCCGCAGCTGCTCCCGCCGATGGGCGTATTGCGGTCGTTTGGGCCCGGACTTTGCCGCCGCCCATCGGCTGGGGGCGGTCCTCAAGTGGTTAACCACTTGAGGACTACAGTGGTAAACCCCCCTAAAGACCAGGCCAATTTTAACTAAAATGGCCACTGCAGCTTTAAGGCCAAGCTGCAGGGCCGCACAACACAGCACACGAGTGATCCCCCCCCCCTTTTCCCCCAGCCCCCACCAACAGAGCTCTCTGTTGGTGGGGACTGATCGCCCCCCAGGTGTCTTTTTTAAACAAAATGTACATTATTTTTTCTTATTCCCGTCCCTCCATCCCTCCCTCCCTGCAGCCATTCAATCACGCGGTCGGCTGTCATATGCTTCAGCCTATGAGAGCCGATCGCTCTCTTGTCCTCCAGGGGGACAGCCGTGTTACACGGCTGTCCCCAGTACAGCACTGCTGCTGATTGCAGCGCTGTACTATGTGTTTAGATGGCGCTCGGAGACTGAAGAGGGGCGAAGCCCCGCCCCCCGAGCAGAAGATGCGCGCGCAGCCTGCGCGCAATCTCCTGCAAAACAGAGCCCCAGGACTTGACACCAATTGGTGTTAGGCGGTCCTGGGGCTGCCGCCGCGGCCACGCTTATTGGCGTTAGCCGGTCGGAAGGTAGTTAAATTCAATTTTCTCAAAAACTATAAGGTCTTTTTGAAAAAAAAATTTAAGTTGTAGACGCTGATCACCTTTACAATCCATGCAATTTTGGGGATTGTACCATGTATCACGACCCCTGATCACAGATTCTAATGGTGATCACAGCTAAAATCTGAGTCGAATTTGTAAGTCAGTTTCAAATCCGGGTCACAATCACGGCTTATCCGGATTTTGGGACTGCCATGGCTGGATTTATTCGAATCCATGACTGGGGGCACTGGCGAATTTAGCCAGGGGTTACTGATGTCTGGAATACCCCTTGAGACTCCTGTACGTTTAAAAAAAATCCCTGAAATCGCTGAAGCGGGCAAGCTGGTAAATATACAGAGGCATGCCTCCTGCAGGGTCTGTGGGAAAAACTCAGCTCTTTCACTATTGTAAAGACTGCATGTGGACAGCTACATAAGGTATTTCACAGGTTGAAAAGTTTTTGACAGTCCCTAAACTGCAGGAGGGCTGCCTACAGCTTGTGTGAGAGGCTGGCAGGGACAGGAGACACATTACAGGTAAGTAGCCTCTGTGTGATGTGGGACTGCAATACAGATACACCCTCTGCTCTATCTAAGTCTCTCCACTCCTCCTCTCTCCCTCATTCACCCTTGTTTTCCCCCTTCCCCTAGTGCTGGCTGGAAGGGGGGCAATCTCCCCCCAGGCCACCTTTCATTCAGGGCTGGTCAGGTGCCTGGTGTATTCAGGTTTGTTGTTGTAAGGCAATGTGAAACACTAGGCTAGTGGCATTAGAGGACAGGCAAGCAATATACACAGCATCAGGGGTCTAGTCCTGGGAAAAGAAGTGAGTGGACTCACCTCGAAAAACACTGAGCCGAGCTTAGCGCGGTGCGCCGAAAATGGGCGTGGTCAGGCATAATGTGGGCGTGGTCACGGGTGGGGCCAAATATACATGACCTTAGCAGTGATGTAAAAGGTCTGCCGAGGAAGTTTGAGCTCTGCCATAGTGTATCCCCCCAAAATAGATGCAATCTGACAGCATTTCACCAAAAAGACACATAATCTGGTAGAAGTTGCCCCAAAATAGACAATGTGGCAGCAACAGTTCCCCCAACATACGCATAATTTGGAAGCAGTTCCCCAAAATACGCGAAACCTGGCAGCGGAACATCCAAAATACACGTAACACCCAAAATACATGTAATCTGTCAGCAGTGGTCCCCCAAACATACGGCAGCAGTTCCCCAAAATACACGTAATCTGGCAGCAGACGATCCCCTAATTTACACATAATCTGGCAGCTATTCCCCAAAATACATAACAGCGGTTCCACAAAAATGCAGATAATCTGACAGCAGTTCCCCCAAGCATAGGTAGCCAGGTCTATAGGTGTCCCCAGTATAAGTAGCCATGAGTATAGTAGTCCCAGTATATGTAGCCAGGGATGTATGTGCCCCCAGTATATGTAGCCAGGGATGTATGTGTCCCCAGTATATGTGGCCAGGGGTATATGTGCCCCAGTATATGTAGCCAGGGGTATATGTGCCCCAGTATATGTAGCCAGGGATGTATGTGTCCCCAGTATATGTAGCCAGGGGTATATGTGCCCCAGTATATGTAGGTAGGGGTATATGTCCCCAGTATATGTAGCCAGGGGTATATGTGCCCCAGTATATGTAGGTAGGGGTATATGTCCCCAGTATATGTAGCCAGGGGTATATGTGCCCCAGTATATGTAGGTAGGGGTATATGTCCCCAGTATATGTAGCCAGGGGTATATGTGCCCCAGTATATGTAGGTAGGGGTATATGTGCCCCAGTATATGTAGGTAGGGGTATATGTGCCCCAGTATATGTAGCCAGGGATGTATGTGTCCCCAGTATATGTAGCCAGGGGTATATGTGTCCCAGTATATGTAGGTAGGGGTATATGTCCCCAGTATATGTAGCCAGGGGGTATGTGTCCCCAGAGTATATGTAGCCAGGGGGTATGTGTCCCCAGTATATGTAGCCAGGGGTATATGTGCCCCAGTATATGTAGCCAGGGGGTATATGTCCCCAGTATATGTAGCCAGGGGGTATGTGTCCCCAGAATAGGTAGTCAGGTGTCCCCCCTAGCAGCGGAGTGGAAGGAGAGCTGTGAGCAGCGGTGGGGGAGGGCGGACATCTCCCCCCTCCTCCCTCACCTTAGGTGCTCCCCTTCCCTCGCTCTTCCCTCCGAACTAATGTGCGGGCAGCCGGCAGCGGGCGGGACTTACCTCTCCTCGTCGTCGGAACACCGGATCTGCGTGCCACAAGTCTGGTCTGGTCCAGACCAGAGCAGCGGCACGCAGATCCGGAGCCGGAGCGAGGAGAGGTAAGTCCCGCCCCCGCTGCCGGCTGCCCGCACATTAGTTCGGAGGGGAGAGCGAGGGAAGGAGAGCACCTAAGGTGAGGGAGGGAGGGGGGAGATGTCCGCCCTCCCCCACCGCTGCTCACAGCTCTCCTTCCACTCCGCTGCTCCCCTCCACAAATGCCAGGGGGGACGGAGTCCACCCTCGGGAAATAGAAAGTGGACGCCGTCCCCCCGCGTCCACGCCCCACTCGACCCCTGCACAGCATGATGCAGAGCTTGCCTGGAGGGTCCGAGGGCAAAAATCTGTCTGGTCTCTCCCCTATGTTATAATGACTGCATGTGCTGGTAAGAGGCTTGATTCACAAAGCGGTGCTAACAGTTAGCACCCTGGTGAAAAGCCCCTTATCACGCCTAAACTCAGTTTAGGCATAATAAGTTTAGGCATGATACGTTTAGGCATGATAAGTTTAAGCACCAACTGGGTTAGCACCGCAGTGCACAGCTGATCAAAAGTTTTGCACTAGCAAAGTCTGGTGCACTTCGCATAGAGTTTAATGGTGCTGCTTTGCGCGCGGGACTTTGCGCACGATCTAAACTTATCTAAACTTACCACGCCTAAACTTATCACGCCTAAACTTATCACGCCTAAACTGGCTTTTCACCAGCGTGGTGCAATGGTTATCACGCCTAAAGTCTTTTAGGTGTGCTAACTGGGTTAGCACCACTTTGTGAATCAAGCCCATGGTGTTAAACAAGTTAAAAAGTTTTTGACAGTAGCAGGAGTCCTATTACAGGCCTCTGTGTGATGTGGGACTGCAATACAGATAAGCTCTTGCTCCATCTCAGGCTGTTCTAAATTTCTCTCCACTCCTCCTCTCTCTGGGCTAGTGCACACCAAAATCACAATAGCAGAGATGCTCGGATGTGCCTTATCCACGAATTCGGAAATCCGCGTGGTTGCAAAAAAAAATCCGCATTCGGCCCCGCCGCATGCGGATTTTCGTCCGCGTCCACGCAACCACGCGGATTTTTTCCCGTGAATGGCGTAATCACGCGCGGATTCACGCCCGGAGGCGGATTTTCTTTTAACGTTAATAACAAAGCCCCCATACATGCTACAGTCCCCCAAATAGCATGGATTATCGAGGTGATAAGGGGCAACATAACTTCAACATAAAAAATTCCCCCCCAAAAATTTTTTCTAGAGAAAATGGATTTTAAAGTGAAATCAACACTTTAAATGGGGCTATTAATTGGTAATAAGTGGATTTAAAAAGGGATATACGCGTTAAGCAGTCAAAGAGGTGAAGGCGAGTTCCAATGGCACTTGGCGGCGAAGGTACCGCTGGAGGAGGATGAGTGGCTGACGGCAAAAAGGCTCCAGAGAGGTTTTTGTAATTTTATTTTTTTTTTTTGCAGCAATTAGCAATGACATCGCAGCAGAGTTGTCAGTGGACACGGGCAGTGTGAACGCAGAGTGCAGTGGTGGTAGCGACTGAGTCAGGAGAAGGACTATGCGGGCGGTCAGTTCAGCAGCACAGAAGGACCACGGCAACATACTGGTGGTAGTAGTAGCAGCACAGCGTCATAGTGCTGGCCAAAAAATTAAATGCACCCGGTGACCCGGGCAGTGTGAACACAGAGTGTAGTAGCGACTGAGTCAGGAGGACAAAGCGGGCGGTCAGTTCAGCAGCAGCAGCAGCACAGTAGTAGTAGCACAGCGTCATAGTGCTGGCCAAAAAATTAAATGCACCCGGCGACCCGGGCAGTGTGAACGCAGAGTGTAGTAGCGACTGAGTCAGGAGGACAAAGCGGGCGGTCAGTTCAGCAGCAGCAGCACAGTAGTAGTAGCACAGCGTCATAGTGCTGGCCAAAAAATTAAATGCACCCGGTGACCCGGGCAGTGTGAACGCAGAGTGTAGTAGCGACTGAGTCAGGAGGACAAAGCGGGCAGTCAGTTCAGCAGCAGCAGCACAGTAGAAGTAGCACAGCGTCATAGTGCTGGCCAAAAAATTAAATGCACCCGGCGACCCGGGCAGTGTGAACGCAGAGTGTAGTAGCGACTGAGTCAGGAGGACAAAGCGGGCGGTCAGTTCAGCAGCTCAGAAGGAGGACCATGGCAACTTACTGGTAGTAGTACCATAACACCAAAAAATTAACCAAGGTAGGCACTAGGCAGGTAGTAAATGTCTTTATAAAGGCAGGCATAGTTAACAACAGCACATGCAGCAGCCACTTCATGTCCCCCTGTGTCCGACAATAGGGGCCAGGAACTCACCTTCCACCCAAGCCTGGTTGATTTTCAGGAAGGTGAGTTTGTCCACAGAGGCGTGGGAGAGCCGAGAGCGCTTCTCTGTGACCACGCCACCGGCCGCACTAAAGCATCTCTGGAACTGGAAGGAGGGCAGGATAGGAGTTCCAGGGCGTACTGGGAAAGCTCGCTCCAGATGTCCAGTCTTTTGACCCAGTACTCCAAGGGGTCCGCGGGGCTGTCGGTGTCATTGAGCCCGCTGGATGACCCCATATAGTCAGACACCATGGTGGTCAGTCGTTGCTTGTGCTGGTTGGTGGTGGATGCTGTGGCGGGCACCTCTGTTCTGGGCTGCTGCACTGCATACAGGCTCTTGCTTAGGCTCTTCAGGTCTCCGGGGCGCCAGTTGCTGCTGCTGCTGCTGGTGGTTGTTGTTGTGCTGCTAGTGGCAATGGCAGGCACCTCTTGCTGGCTTGGCAGAGCAGTTACAGTGGGGGTGTAATGCTGGGGGAATGCTTCCAGTAGTCTGCGCACAAGGGCCTCCTTCAACTCCCTTGTGCGTTGCTCGGTGGTGGATGGCGTCATTAAGTCTCCCAGCTTCCCCTTCAGACGGGGATCAAGCATCAAGGTAATCCAGATGTCCTCCCTTGAACGCATCTGGATCACCCGGGGGTCCCTGCGAAGGCAGCGCAACATGTGCACAGCCATGGGAAACAAGTGGGCCCTGCCAGCAAGATCTTCCTCGTCCTCGCCATTGTCCCATAACGCATGCCTGTCCTCTTCCTGTGCCATGTCGTTGTCCTCCTCAAACCGCCATCCACGTACAACGCCTGCTGCACTCTGCTCCTCCTCCTCCTCCTCATTCAGGTTAGGGACCTCCAACTCTTCCACTACCTGCTGTGAGCCCTCCTCTGAGCTGGACTGTGCTGCCATCTGCTCCTGTTCTTCCAACTGCCTCAGGGCTTCATCCCCACGCTCAATTAAATTGTCCATTGCCTGCTCCAGTAGACAAACCAAGGGCACCCACTGGCACACAGAGGCCCGCTCCTCACTGACCATCTTGGTTGCCTCCAGGAAGGGACTCAGCACCAGGCATACTTGCTGCATCAGTGTCCACTGAGTGGCAGTAATCATGGGGACTTGCTGGTTGCTGGGGACACTTGGGTCTAGCATGTAGGCCCTAAGAGCCAGCCTGTGCTGACACAGCCGCTCCAACATGGCCAGAGTCGAATTCCAGCGAACTGGCATGTCAATGATCATCCGGTGTTGTGGCCTTCCATACTGCTGCTGTAAGGTGGACAAGAGTGCAGAGGCAGTGGCTGACAGGCGGAAAAAGCGTACCACCGCCTGGGCATCCTGCAGCAGCTCGCTCATCCCTGGTAGGTGCGCAAGAAGCGCTGCACCACAAGATTGAGCACGTGGGCCAAGCAGGGGATGTGCTGGAGGTTTCCCTGCTGCACTGCTGCCACCAGGTTGGCCCCGTTATCGGCTGCCACATACCCCACTTCCAGGCCTCTGGGGGTCAGCCACCTCCGCTCCTGCTTCCTGAGGGCGGCCAGGACGTTGGTGGCCGTAAGCCTCTCCTTCCCCAGGGTCACCAATTTTAAAAGGGCTTGGCAGTGCCGAGGCTTGGCGCTGCTGCTGCCGAGGCGGGCTTGCTTTCCGGGTGCTGAGGGAGTGTCGTGACAGGACCCTTCTGCATCCCCCCTGATCCCGCGTGGTGGCACCACTAGCTGGGCTGATGCGCTCTTTTCCTCCCTCCCTTCCATCAGTGTCACCCAGTGGGCCGTAAAGGACAGGTAGCGACCTGTCCCAAATCTGCTACTCCACGAGTCCATGGTCACGTGGACCCGCTTGCCCACAGAGTAGTCCAGGGAACGGGCCACGTTTTCCACCGCAAACTTGTGGAGTGCTGGGATCGCGCTCCTGCTGAAATAGTGGCGACTGGGGACTTGCCACTCGGGGATGCCAAATTGGAGCAGCGTCCGCATGGCGCTCCCCTCCTGCACCAGGGAGTAGGGAAGCAGCTGTGATGCCATGGCCCGGGCCAGCAAGCCATTTAGTTTGTGGATCCGCCTGTGGCTTGGAGGCAGAGGCTTGGTCAGACCCTGAAAGGTGTCGCTCAGCAGGGTCTGACGACGCTGGGATGCAGGGGAGGCAGAGGAGAGAGACGAACACTGGCTGCCAGCCTCAATGTCTGTGTCCTGAGCAGCCGAGGTGGAAGAGCGCTTGCGTGCTACTACTGCTGCTGCTGTGGGGGATTCACGACCCTGAGGGAGGGAGGATGCTGCTGCGCTGGTGGGCCTTCTGCTCTCAGGAACCCCTGCCAGCAGTGCCTGCTTCCTCTTAAAGTCCGCATACTCGCGGCAGTGGCGGCTTCTCAGGTGGCCCTGGAGGGATGAGGTACCCATCTTGCTCAGACTTTTCCCACGGCTCAATCTTTTGCTGCATAACCTGCACACCGCATACCTTTTGTCATCAGTACATTCCTCAAAGCAATCCCACACTGGTGACTTTAATTTACTGCGGCCCCCACTAGCAGAGGGTGCAGCGGAGCAATGTGTGGTAGTAGTTGCCGGGGGTTGCATGGTGGTGGTGCCGGCTGAAGCAGTGTCCTGTCTACTTCCTCCACGCCCACTGCTGCCGATGCCCCTGCCCCTGCCTGACATATGGCGATATCCTTGCCTAGGCCGAGGTGACTCGTCATCCTGCTCTGACCATTCTTCCACGGACTCAGCAGGCTGCACATAGTTAGGGTCCACAACGTCATCATCAGCAGCATCATCATAATCCAGCTCTTCCTCTGACTCCCCCGCCTCCTCTTCTGTCCCTACATCCCCAGACACAGACCCCTCTTCTTCATCACCAGAACTCAACAACGCTTGTGATTGTGGCCCGATCTCAATCTCTGCCACATCAGTCCCCAGTAAGTCCTGTGCTTCTTGCATCAGCAGGTTCCTTGATGCCGGACTGAGGGACAGAACGCTGTCATCCTGAGAGGGCTGCTGACCAGTGGGTGCTGGGGTGGATGTCACAACAAGCGTGGGATGTTGGCTGCTGCTGCTACTGCTTGGAGTGGTGCTCACAGTAGAGGTCTGGGAGGAAGTCATGATGTCCATGAGTACGTCAGGTTCCATTTGCTCAACCACCACACGGGGACCAGAAACTTTAAAATATTTGGACAATGGCGTCCGCTGACTCGGCCCAGGCTTTGCTGCCCCCTTTTCTGCTGCATCACGACCACGTACAGCTGGGCGTCCTCTCCCTGGACGTGGAGCAGTCCCAGAAGTGGCTGAGGCAATTGAACTCCCTTTCCTCTCACCCCGCGAAACCCTGCCAGACATGTTGCTAGTAATGAATCACTGGATGCAGTGGGCACAGTACAAGGTCACTGAAGGATGCAGTGGGCACAGCACAAGGTCACTGAAGGATGCAGTGGGCACAGTACAAGGTCACTGAAGGATGCAGTGGCCACAGTACAAGGTCACTGAAGGATGCAGTGGGCACAGCAGTGGGCACTGGATATACAACTAGGTCACTGAAGGATGCAGTGGGCACAGTACAAGGTCACTGAAGGATGCAGTGGGCACAGTACAAGGTCACTGAAGGATGCAGTGGGCACAGTACAAGGTCACTGAAGGATGCAGTGGGCACAGCAGTGGGCACTGGATATACAACTAGGTCACTGAAGGATGCAGTGGCCACAGTACAAGGTCACTGAAGGATGCAGTGGGCACTGGATATACAACTAGGTCACTGAAGGATGCAGTGGCCACAGTACAAGGTCACTGAAGGATGCAGTGGGCACAGTACAAGGTCACTGAAGGATGCAGTGGCCACAGTACAAGGTCACTGAAGGATGCAGTGGGCACAGTACAAGGTCACTGAAGGATGCAGTGGCCACAGTACAAGGTCACTGAAGGATGCAGTGGGCACAGCAGTGGGCACTGGATATACAACTAGGTCACTGAAGGATGCAGTGGCCACAGTACAAGGTCACTGAAGGATGCAGTGGGCACAGCAGTGGGCACTGGATATACAACTAGGTCACTGAAGGATGCAGTGGCCACAGTACAAGGTCACTGAAGGATGCAGTGGGCACAGCAGTGGGCACTGGATATACAACTAGGTCACTGAAGGATGCAGTGGGCACACAAGGATGTCACACTGTGTAATGAGATGCTCATATGCCAGCGAGCGAGCGAGCAGTGGGCACTGGGCACAGCACAAGGTCACTGACAGAATGAATGAACAGCGCTGGCAGAGAGTGGCGGCGCCGGCGGTGTGACTGGCTGCCTGCAAATAGTACAAGTGTATAACTGCCACTGGAATATACAAGTGAACACTGCAGCTGCACTAACCTGCCTGCCTGCACTCTACACACAGATAATCCCCACTCCCACTACACTGCAGCACTGAACCTGCCTGCACAGCACTACACACAGTTAAATAATCACTAGACTCCCACACTCCCACTACACTACACTGACTACAACTAACTACAGCAATCACTCACTGACTAGCTAACTGTGTACAGTATAAGAGCAGTGTTAGCAAAAAAAACGCTTTGTTTTTAACACAATAAATGCACTTGCTCAAACAACAATGGCCTGGAGATAATCCTCTCAGCACCACAGTCTAGTAGCAAGGACAGAGCTTTTCCATCATGGCCGCCGCTTTATATTCAGGAGGGGAGGGCATAGCTCCCCTCCTGTGATTGGTTGCTAGGGCCTGGCTGGGGCACTCTGATTGGCCTGCAATGTGTCACTTCCGCATAGTTTGACGCATTTCCGCAAACCACGACTTCAGCCCCGGGTTTCACGAGCGTGAATGCGGATTTCTGTCCGCATTCACGCGAAGCCGAAGTAGATTTTCGTGGTTGAAAATCTATTTACGGCTTAGCGTGTCCGAGGCGGAATGCGTCAAAATGGTCGTGAATCCACGCGTAAGCGTGATCACGACCTGGCGGTGAGCACCACTGCACAATAGCAATCGCTAGCAATTAGTGAGTGTGATTTTGTGAAGCAATTTTCAGAGCGATTTATGAATGAATCGCTAAAAAAAATGCTACATGCAGTGTGTTTGTGATTTTAAAAAAAATCACAATGCTGCTGTGAGAACACCGCCATAGGGTAACATTAGGCAATCGCTTTTCAAATCACTGTTGATTTGAAAAATGCTTAGAAGCACTCTTGGTGTGCACCAGCCCTCCCTCATTCACCTTTGTTTCCCTCTTCCCCTAGTGCTGGGTGTCTGTGTCTTCTTGTCATACAGGAAAGCTAAATAAATGTGCAATCCTGGTGAGGCAAATTAATATTATTTAGTAGTTATATAGCGCCGCCATCTTCCGCAATGAGGGATTAGTAGAGATGGTGGCGAAGGGGAGGACATAAGTGTGTGTGTGTCGGGGGGGGCAGGGGGAGAATGAGCTTTGGGGAATTAAAGTGGCCATACATCTGTTGACTTGACAGCCGATCGGCCACCTGTTTTTATATTATCGATTCAGATAAAAATTTTTCGGTGGAAATTAGTTGAATGTATCAATCTGAGATGTTGGGAAATCTCGTTTTTCAGGTGTGGTTGTCAGGTGCAATAATCACGGCATGCGATAACCACAAATGATAGACACGACGTAAACCCCTACTGTTGTCCCTCAAAATGTATTATGTACCTTCCGGTGCCTGTACTTTACCTGTCACACTGTCCTTAGAGTGTTCTTTCTGTATTTCCGCATTGGCGCTAGTAGCTGTTCAGGTAGTGTGCTACCAGTTCACTGTGGTAGTAGCAAGAATCTGCACTGAGGACACAGAACACAGGCCTAACGGCCCAACTAACAATATCCCTGTCAGCAGCACACTCTCCCTGATTTGCCTAGCACAGAAGCCAAACACAGACTGCCAAATGGCTGCTTTGCTGGCTTTCTGATAGGTGTGTGTGTGTGTGTGTGTGTGTGTGGGGTGGGGGGGGCGGTCCAGGTGGGAGGGATAGCTGATTGGCTGCCATGTGTCTACTGACTCTGGGATGAGGGGTACATTTTTGGCTCCATTGTAATGTATAGGGGCGGGTCGAACTTGCCATTGTCACAGGAGCCCTAGTGGTCAGACCGCAAATTGCCTTCCAACCGGTTTCAGCACACAGACCATGCAAGCTTTGGTCGCGATCTTTGCGCAGAAACAGACAGAAATTTGGGCAGCAGCCCGACCAGAAGGGAGCCGGTGAGGTACGGTAATTACAACTTTACACACTATTTCAGGGTATCTGCCACCACCACTGGTATGGGCCAGTGGACCCGACTGACTGACTGGTCCTGCGAATAAAAACGGTTAAACACACTCTATTCTGTCTAGATATCAACAATAGTAGCATCTCTTCAGAGGTCTGAGTTCAGTTCCTGTGTATGCTGAATAATAGGGTAGTGGAACAGTGAATGACTTTGGTAAAGTCTTTATTCACGGCAATATAAATAATTAATATATACAGAAAATTATTAAAATCAACAATTATTGAGACATGAGATAACACAGTATGAAAATAAAGGGGAGAAAAAACGGATACTTAGAGTTCATGGAGAGGTGTCCTTTTGTGGGAAAACTTGTAAAGTTCTTGGTTTCAATCAAAGTTCAGAGTTCAGACCAGGTGGATGCCAGCATATCCTCAAGCTGGCACAGATGTGATCAAGATGGAGTTTCAGGGTGGAGGACACTGAGTTTGCCTCCTCTGCCATTCTTATACCCCTGATCCAGTAGGAGGGAGTGAGGGTGGGAGCCACACACCCCCTTAGAATATGAGATGAGTCCTACCCTTGTCCTGGGGACCAGAAATCATATCTAACCATATATGGGCTCTATCTCACAGAACCGTACAGGTCAGGACAGATTTACTAACATTTTCAGGTCTGTCTCGATTTACCCAGCAGCCTGATACCAAACATGAGGGGTGGGACCCCTGTGGTATCATCAGGGCACTTTCGAACTGCCTAACTGGCAGTCTTTACCTCAGAATGTTCTGAAACGTTCTCAGAACCAGCGCCAGACAGGGCCAATCCTGCTCTGTTAGTTTGGAGGGTCTGCCAGCCTGGCAACACAGAAAATATGACACATATAGAAGTTTATGGAATATGAGATACATCTGGGATTTACAGCAGGTCATCCCCAGGCAAAGGCTCTTTGAAGTTTGGGGCAGAAAGCTACGTGTCAGCTCCCCTGCTGGGAGGAGAGCCAGAATGTCTGATTTTTCCCCAACTATATTGTTTCAGTCATCGTGCTTATCAACTATATCTGATGGTTGGGCCATCAGCACAGCTTGAAGCCAGGGACACTCTGCAGCAGGCTAGTGCCTTTTGGTGGAAGGAGGGAAAGAGAAAAAAAAGAAAAAAAAATCCCCAGGAATGTCAGTTCTGTTCGCTGCAATGACCAGCAGATCTGACCAAGAAATCGGAGAAACCGACGGCGAATCTTCCAGAATCACCTACGTTCCTCCCGGCTGTTCCGTGACAGCTGGGAGAAAGGGAAACTCGAGGTTGCTACAGGTAGCCCCTACACAACCAATCCAGATTCTATTGATCTGAACCGCAATCGAGTGCGCTCGCATTTTCTTCACGGTGGTTATAGGCTGCGTCTGCGGCCCCGCAACCGTCCATGACAGCCATGTGTTTGTGAACAGACGCGAATGCAAACTGACGATGTTCACTGGGATCTGTCCGCCGGCGAACAGCTCAGGCCATCTCCAATCAGTATGTATACACTGATATAAACAAGACTTCATTTGACTTTATGTCTGTGTACCCTATACAGTATAATGCATTTACCTTTGAATATCTTTTTGGAATTCCAAAATTTAGAGCTTAAAGCAAATCTGAAGTGAAACATTCATTTAAGGTTTGATACTTACCTAAATAGAAGGAAGGTTTCAGGTAGTATAGAGCCTTCCCATTACTCTGTGTTCCTTCCCGTTATTCCAGCAATGTCAGCTGGTAAAGCTGTTCCACCAAACAGCACTTAAAGGAGTACTGTAGGGGGCTCATAGGAAAAAGAGTTGTACTTTCCTGGGGCTTCTAATGGTCCCCCACAGCCACTCACCGATGCTCCGGTCCCTGCTGCCAGTAACTTCTGGAATTTCTGACTTTAAAGTCACAAATCCACTGCACCTTACAGCGCCTGTGCAGCCTTGTCCTTGCTCCAGCTGACGTCACCAGGAGGGTACTGCGGAGGCGCTGTACAGCCTGCACCCGCGCAGTATGCTCCCGCTGACGTCAGCAGGATCGAAGACAAGGTGCTGTAAGGTGCAGTGGATTTGTGACTTTAAAGTCGCAAATTCCGAAAGTTACTGGCGGCGGTGACCGGAGCATCGACAAGTGGCTTTGCGGGCACAGGATATCTGTGGGGGACCATTAGAAGACCCAGGTAAGTTCAGCTCTTTTTCCTACGAGCCCCCTACAGTACTCCTTTAGCGAGGTACTGTAACCAAGGATTGAACTTCATCCCAATCAGTAGCTGATACCCCTTTTCCCATGTAAAATATTTTCCTTTTCTCGAATAGATTATCATGGACGTCTGTATGGTTGATGTTGTTGTGAAACCCCTCTGCCATTGTGATGTCAGGACCTACGTCCTAACATCACACTCTGGGAGCCTTGTTACATTGTGGGAAATAACATCTGTTTCCAACTGCCAAGCAACCAGTATCTCCCTTTGTGCATATGCATATCTATAAATAAACAACGTTTTAGCACATTGCAGGGGGTGTGGTTATAGATAATGGCAGTCGGTGCTGTCTGTTTTATTTCATGTCTGCCAGTAGCAAAGATGATGAATTGTAGGCTGAATGTCGATCAAATAACGTGAACAAATTACATGCTCAATATAAATAATTTCTTGATCTCTCTTCTATTTTTTTAACTTCACACTTTGCAATGTATTGGTTTTTTTCCTTCTTTTCGTTAAAGTTCGTCTTTAAAAACTACGGGTGTCCCTGAGTAGTTCTGAGGAAGTGTATCACCCCTGCGCATGCAAGAGTCTGGACTCAGGGACATGAGTAAAATAGCTGTACCGGTGGACAGTGGTGGAATTACGGGTCAGGCAGAGGACTAGAAAGGCTCTATGCTATCCAGAGCTTTCCCTCTATCTAGGTAAGTTTCAAAACTAAAGTAAGTTTTTCACTTCATGTTTACCTATAAGCATTGCTGTGTGGATTGATGTCCAAATTGGCTTGAATATTAAAAATTCAGAGCAGTTAAAGGGAACTAGAGATGAACGAGTCACACAAAATAAACATATCAGTTGATAGCTTGTAAAGAATAAATGCTCTACCTGATAATTTCGCCACTCTGGTGTGCATTTTTGAGTGTTTTTTATCCATTATTGCTCCAGGAAAAATCCAATATGGCCACTGGCTCATATCCCTTTTGCTTCCAGGTTATAAGCTGTTCTGGATGTGCTGTCTAGCCTCTATGAGACTATAGACAAGCAGGACCATAATGCCCTGAGCACCAATCAGCTGCCAGGAAAGAACATTTTCCCCTACTTTGGAGGTGGCTGGATACCAGTTGAATAACCGCATCATCTGGTATATAGCCCCATTCACTGTGTATACATAAGGGAAGCCAGAACTGGAATAGCCATTATATTGGTAGGTATATAGTTAATTGAGGATGATGATGAACCTTCCTAGACAGAGACTTACTAGACGCGCTAGCCTGAGCCAAGAATGCCTCCAAAATACCAACTTCAGACCTCATAGGGAAGCTGAATTGTCAGGATGGGTTCTTATTGCAATACAATAAAATATTTGGCCTTTAAAGTCTTTGGGCTGAAGTTCTAGGATGCAGGACTCTATCATGATCAGGTTCTCTCTATGAAAAAACCCTCACCAGCAGCATCCGTGCTGGGTTTGTGTTTTTTTCAGAGCCTTCTTAATCTACCTGTACATTAAATATTATTTAAGTAGCTGGTTGGTACATGTTGGGGAAGTGGAGGGGGGTTTACTGTTATATTATCGGGAGAGAGTTAGTGTTAGGTGCTAGGAGAGAGAGTTAGTGTTAGGCGTTAGGAGGGAGGGTTAGTGTGAGAATAGGTGCTGGGTAAGAAAATATTGGTAGGAACATATTACTGATGTTTTCACTATTGGCATCGCCTGGCACCCTACTCTCTGCGTGAATAATAACTTTTACAATGAATGCCAGGTGAATATTAATGGTTACAATGGGCTCCCTGTGAATAATAATGTTTAGAAACATATTTTCCATATAATAATGTTTACAAACATACTTACTCTAGTTATCGTTTCTATCTATGTAAAGTTTCATAACTAAAACGGTATTCTATGGAAAATACAAATACTCCTCAAATAACTAAATATATCGATTTAAAAAAGAATTTGAAAAACAATATGGGAGTTTTAGAGTTAGGCACTACTAGGGGAGTTTTAAAGGACACCTAAGGCGAAAATAAACTAATGAAATAAACAATTGTATCTATCTTCCTTCTCCTAAAAATTACGTTTTAAGATATTCTACAGTTTTATTTTATGTTTAAATCTACTTTTTACGTTTTAACTGTTTTATTCTTTTTGCTCAATGACACATTCATTGAAGTATGCCAGAGCTAAAATCTATGAACTATTGACCCTTTTTATCTCTTTCCTGCTCTCAGAAGCCATTTTCTGCTAGGAAAGTTGGAATTTCTTTCAGGCAGAGAAAGTAAAAAAGGAACACAGCATAGTTATTTGTGTGCTAGGCACTGTACATACGCATGTCTATCTCATCATGTCACATGTCACCTCGGGTATCCTATAAAGGGATACTGTAGGGGGGTCGGGGGAAAATGAGCTGAACTTACCCAGGGCTTCCAATGGTTCCCCGCAGACATCCTGTGCCCGCGCAGCCACTCACTGATGCTCCGGCCCCGCCTCCAGTTCACTTCTGGAATTTCTGACTTTAAAGTCAGAAAACCACTGCGCCTGCACGCCCGTGTCCTCACTCCCGCTGATGTCACCAGGAGTGTACTGCGCAGACACAGACCATACTGGGTCTGCGCTGTGCGCTCTTGATGACATCAGTGGGATCGAGGACACGGCAACGCAGGCGCAGTGGTTTTCAGACTTTAAAGTCTGAAATTCCAGAAGTGAACCGGAGGCGGGGCCGGAGCATCGGTAAGTGGCTGCGCCAACACAGGATGTCTGCGGGGGACCGTTAGAAGCCCCGGGTAAGTTCAACTCATTTTCCCCTGACCCCCCTACAGTATCCATTTAAAGAGTAACTGTCAGGCTGCAGAAGCTAATTTAAACCTCTAGTCTCCTGTGTTAAACAGTTTAGAAGGAAGCCAAAAAGACATTACTGAAGATAAAGATCTCTCTTACCTTTGATGTATGCTTATCAGCAAAGCTTAGAGCTAAGCAGGACGCAAGCCGCATAACATACTGCAAAGCATTCTGGGGCCCTCCCCTCGGCTGCTAAGGAGAAGACGGGATCAAGTTTCAGCAGCTTCTAAAACTCAGTCCAGCCACAGCACAGGTAAATCTCGGGGCAGCGTACACTGCAGGAGTCCGCTATTGTTCCTAGCCACATGGCTCATTAATATTCACTGCAAACTAGTGTTATTCAGTATGAGCTGTTCTGTGATCAGAAGCAGGCAGGACATGACGACACATTTGGCTTCACAAACATGGAACCTGCCATGAGCTGTCAGGAGCATCATTCTCTGCATATACTATATACAAATTCTGTGAAATCCAAACGTGGACAGTGAAATGCATATGTAATGTAAGTACAGCCAATCTTTAGCTACTGATATATGTGTTTATTTTCTCTAAGACCCTATACCTAACAGCTCCTCTTTAAAGGAATACTTAAGTCATTTAAAAAAATGACTTTTACTCACCTGGGGCTCCCTCTCAGCCCCCTACAGCTGAACGGTGCCCTCGCCCTGTCCCTCCGATGCGGCTGGTCTCGCCGGCGGCGACTTCCGGTTTGGCCGTCACCGTCCGACAGGCTGTGAACGCGGCTGATTATCCACGTCCCCGGACGCAATAGCGCCTTCTACAATGCTATTGCGTCCGGGGACGCGGATAATCAGCCGCGTTCCCAGCCTGTCGGCCGGTGACGGCCAAACCGGAAGTGGCCGCCGGCGAGACCAGCCGCATCGGAGGGACACGGCGAGGGCACCGTTCAGCTGCAGGGGGCTGAGGGGAGCCCCAGGTGAGTAAAAGTCATTTTTTTTTTAAATGACTTAAGTATTCCTTTAAGGTTTAAGTATCATGAGGAGGGTCTTAGGGTTAGGCAACACGAGGTGGGTCTTAGAGTTAGGCACCATCAGGGGGGTGTAAGGGTTAGGGATAATTAGAGAGAGGATTCTGTGTGAGAGTAGGTTTAGTTGTAGAAAAATATTGGTAATATTTACTGATGTTTTAAAACAGTTATTATGAATGTACTTATATTTTTTTCTTTGTTATAAACAACATTTTCAGATTTTATTACATAAAGAAACAATAAAAGAAGGTTTTATACAACATTATAAAATTATAACGCGCATATATATATATATATATATATATAATTTTTTCAGTGTTAAAAACAATATTTTCTGATTTTTATTACAAGAAGAAACGATAAAATATGGTTATTGACAATATCATTACATTTCGGCTAAACCACGCGCCCTTTTTATCAGGCGCCCTTTTTTGACATGCATGAAGAAAGGCGTGCAGAAAAAAGGGCGCAGCTGGATAACAAATTGGTCCATGTGGATAACGAAATCTCAATAACGATAAACATCGTTATTGAAATTGGCAGATAATAAATACTGTTTTTAAACAGACGGGAAATCAAAATGAAAAATATTTACTTTAAAAAACATTACATAATTCAAGAATACAGCTTAACCTAACCCTACTCTCACACAGAACCCTCCCCTTTTGGTGCCTAAACCTAACCACCCCTCTAGTGGGGCCTAACCCCCCTTCTTGGTGGTGCCTAACACTTTCCACCTCCCTGGTGGTGTCTAACACTAAACCAGTGGTAACTAATCCCAACAACCACCCCTGGCGGTGCCTAATTCTAACACCCCCCCACCCCACAAGAACTCTTTTACAGACACATAAATGATAATATAGCGTACAATCTGTACATACAAACAAAATAATATGACAAAAACTATAACGTTGAAAGCTTCTAAAATAATAACATATTTCAAAAACTTTGATGTTCTAATGTTGAAAATGATATTCATCCTGCACCCTTTTCTCTGCTTTGGGCGCTGCATTATTGATACAGGTAGTCCCCAGTTTATGTACGCCCGACTTACGAACGACCCGCCGATACGAACGCCGCGACCATAGCTCCGCCCCATCGCAATGACATCACGCCGCTGGGGACTACCTTTTCTGCGCCGTTTTTAATGCAAAGCAAGCCGCAGCGGATGGTAGATAGAGCACATCTCACCTGATCCTCGGCGGTAGAAGGTCCCATCGTGGTCCCCGGAAGCTGCGCATCCCGTCCTCTCGCTCCGTCCACTGTTCCCGGTTTCGACTTCTTATGCGTCGCATAATGACGCAATCAGGAAGAGCCCCCTAGTGGCGGCGCTTCCTATTTGCGTCATTATGCGATGCATGTGAAGCCACCGGGGGGACAGTAGATGGAGCGAGAGGACGGGCTGCGCAGCTTCCGGGGACCACGATGGGACTTTCTACCGCTGAGGATCAGGTGAGATGTGCTCTATCTACCATCCGCTGCGGCTTGCTCTGCATTAAAAATTGGGGTCCTGACTTAAAGGGACACTTAAGTCAAACAAAAAAAATGAGTTTTACTCACCTAGGGCTTCCAATAGCCCCCTGCAGCTGTCTGGTGCCCTCGCCGTCTCCCTCCGATCCTCCTGGCCCCGCCGGCAGCCACTTCCTGTTTCGGTGATAGGAGCTGACAGGCTGGGGACGCGAGTGATTCTTCACGTTCCCAGACACATTAGCACCCTCTATGCTGCTATATGGTATATGATATATGCTATAGCAGCATAGATGGTGCTACTGTGGCCAGGAACACGAAGAATTACTCGCATCCCCAGCCTGTCAGCTCCTGTCACCGAAACAGGAAGTGGCTGCCGGTGGGGCCAGGAGATTCGGAGGGAGACGGCGAGGGCACCGGACAGCTGCAGGGGGCTATTGGAAGCCCCAGGTGAGTAAAACTCATTTTTTTTGTTTGACTTAAGTGTCCCTGTAAGGACAGATTCAGGTTAAGAACGAGGCGACAGTCCCTAACTCGTTCGTTAAACGAGAACTACCTGTACATGCATTAGAGTCTATGGCGACATCCAAATCGTCCACTGGCTGCCGGCGCCCTTTTTTCCTGCTACCCTTTTTTTGATGTCCGCTGCTTGGAAGAAGGTTGACAGACATGGGTCCTTCTTATTTATTACAACATATTTCTTTGTTACTGACCACTGCACTCCCTGGAAAGTCTCTGGAACTACGTGGAGCAAGGGTGCAGGTATGAAGAGGGCTGGTGCACAGCAGAAGAGCTTTTCTGAATGCTTTGTGATTTTAAAAGCTCCTGCTAATGTTATCCTATGTATGTGTGCACACTGGAGCGATGTAAATTTGGAAAAAATCCCCCCTAGCATTGCATTAGCAAGAGCTTTTAAAATCTCTAGCGTTTAAAAAGCTCTTGTGGTGTGCACCAGCCTTTAGTAAGTAAAGTGCACCAGGCGTTTTTCTAACTCCACAGTATCTTTAAAAAGAAAAAATTATATAGGATGTATTCATGCACATAATAGGTTGTTCGAAATCAATGCAGATTCATTTGACGTTGGTTTTTTAAAACTGTGGCTTTTATTTGTAAAATGCACTTTCCTTTTTAAGCAGATTAGATAACCAGCATTCCTTTAAAAGAGGGACTCAGTAAACAATGCTGCCTTTCATTGCTCTCAGATTTAACATTGTGCACATCTCCTTACTTCCAAAGCCCATGTAAGTGTTTCCCGAGGCAACAACACGTCACTTGAATGTAAAATTATAGTAAGAGTTCCAGGAATCCTAACACTTGTAGCTGGCTTTTCCATCTGCTGCTATACGCTCACATTTAGGGCACATCAAAGGCATTGTCATACTTCATTTTACATGGAATCTTTACACAAGCCTATACAGCTTTATCCTGTGAAATGTACTATATCTAGAGTCGGTACTCAGACAGTACAACCATAGTGGGTTCTTATGGAATAAAAGCCAACTGTGCGAGAAAAGTAGGACAAAACACAGCCCTAAGCAGTGTTCATTGTGAATGTGTTTCACATTATAGTCGGGTATCATTTTGTAGCAAAGTCTTAATGCATTGCCAGAAAATCTGGAAGAAACATACAAGTGGAGCTATTGCCTGTGGCAACCAATCCAGTGTTTCTGACTGCTTCAGTAGACATTCCCACCAGTACGATCTGCACTACAGAAACCTGTTCATCCATTCTCACACTCCAGTAAAACCAAAAAAAATTAAACAAACTGTAGCCCCAAGTAATATTATACATTGCGCACGCATTTTGGCAAAAATATTTTATTTTGTGTAAAAAAAAGACATAATTTTATTAGTGCAATCATACATGGACTTAAATGGTGTGTTTTGTTTCAGAATGTGACACTACGCCAAAGTCTTTAGATTTGTAGAATTCTTTGTATCACTGTACATATCACAATAATCTGACTTATGGCAGTTGTTGAAGCTGAGCGAGATGATGGTGAAGGCAAAGTGGAGAAGCATTTAGCTTCTTTTGATGAGTATGGTTTCACCTCAGGGGGTGATGATATCATTCCGTGAGCCTGTAACGAAGGAGAAAAAAAAAATGAATCCATTTTTTAAATCCTGTTTTAAATGTATATGAATGTTCTTGTTTTTCCAAGTAATAATTATTGTGTATGTATATAGTACTAACATCTCTCACAGCCCTTAACAGACTTTACAGTCTTGTCACCAGCTGCCTCTCAGAGGTTCTCACAATCTAATCCTTACCAGAGTCATAGTCTTATGTCCTTATCATAGACTAAGGCCTGGTTCACACTTGCGTTTTGAGGTAAACAGATCCATGGAAACATCTGTTTTTGTGGGGCCTGTTCACACCACTCCCTTGTTGCAGCCGCTTCCACTCAGTTTCCCCACATTCCCCCAGACCCCCATTCCTACCATGTCATCCAGTGCTTTTGCATAGCCACCACACAAAGCATCTCAGTGTGCAAAGTACTGCACAATCTCCCAGGCAGCGCGACGATAACTGCAAGGCTAGAGGAAACGAAAGTAGGAGCGGAAGTGATGCCGGAGGACCCGCGGGGCCCTTTCCCCATACAGAAGGGAGAGGCAGAGTGTGCTGCCTGGCCACGGCTGCCCCCTCTGCATGCAGGCCACCTTCCCCCACCACTCGAGTACCACCATGTCGGAAGGTGGTGTCGCCAGTGCAGAGCCAGCGCAGCCCCCTCAAGTGGATTTTGCTCCCAGAACGGTCCGTTTCTTCACTAGTGTGAAGAAACATTCCATCTTCTCATTGCCCCCAATGCAGGGCGTCATCTTCGGTTTCCGTTCCACACAAACACAGGAAGAATATAAAAACCACCCATATTGTAGATGGTATCCTATAGTAGTAGATTGTACCCTAGTACTGCAAGGCAAGAGTGCTAGCCACTATGCTACTGTATTTGCATGGTGTACCCAATGGAAAATAATTTTGCCCAGAAGAAACTGACATGGATAGAACATACAAACTCCTTGTAGAAAGTGTCCTAACCCAAACCCAGATTTAAACAGGGGACTCAGAGCTGCAAGGCGGGAGTGTTATCTACTATACAGCCCTGCTGCCGAACTATACCTTTATTTAACTGTACGTATACTAGATATGGGTACATATTTTTGTCTGTATTGTCAGTTTAGTGTCTTACTCTCAACGCTGAATGGTAGGAAAAGAAACCGATCAAGTGTAGTTCAACTATTATAATCCATACTAAAGTGTCATCTTCTCTCTATCTTTCAAGGAAATGGACATGCATTATTGACCAAGACAAGCAGGTATGTTAATAAGCAGATCTTTAGTTAGTAGTCACATGCTTGTTAAAGTTAACAATTCTGAGAAAGGTTTGTTCACTTACACTCCACTCTCCACTTTCATGTTTTGAACATCTCACATTTATTGGTATTTTCCTTAGGCGTTCATTAAAGGTATTTCCTTTCTTCTTGGACCACTGAAATGTGTTCATCGCTTCTGTGAATGTGAGATTATTGTATCGCTTTGGGCTTTTAATTACAAAAGGCCAGGAACTGCAAATATAAATAGCAAATAATATGTGTTTGAGATAGTTCCATTAAATAGCTTCATTTTATAGTAATACATTATTGTGTGCAATAGTTAGAAGTTTTTTTTTTTTCCATAGCAACATCCCAGGGAGTACAGAATACTTAATACAAGTTTGCTTGCCAACTAAAAACAGACATAAATAACCAATAAACTAATAACAAAGATAAATAACTCTACAAGTATAAATATAAACTGAACACTCTGAGCGCAACATTAACTCTCTAGCAAGCTGAAACAGCCATTTCCAACTCTTCACATCCATTGTCTGCCAATATGCGGACCTCTCTGTCTAGCCATGAATTATACTAGTTCTACTCATGCTATCACCTAGCATGATTCACCACCCCGCTTGTCCCTGCTCAGACATTTCAAATAAAGTCAAATTGTCTATGTAAATGTCAGTTTTCACAGATCATGAAGCAAAAGAAATTTGTGTTCTTTTACTTTTTTCTCTCTCATTACTGTATTTCTTCTCTTTTATACAATATCCACAACAAATTATAATTCTAGAATTTCATCATAAATCATATGCAGCCAAAGCTGTGTTCTCAAACCAGGAGCATCAAAATGAACCCCATTAACCTTTAACATGTGTGACTGGCCATGTTTAAGGGGAGGGGGGGTCACTTGTGTGACTGGCTACATGGGGGGGGGGGGGTCCTTGACAATTATTTTGCTCAAGGTGCTTTTTGTTTCGCCCATGGATGATAATATATATATATATATATATATATATATATATATATATATATATATATATATACTGTATATATACACTAGTAAAAAGACCCGCCCGTTAAGAATGAGAATGAGCTCTAGGCCACAGCCGCTAAACCCCGGCAAAGCGCATACCATTGCTTCCTGCTCACCCGTCCCCACCATTGTCCAAAGTATATGCACGCAGGTAGATGTTGCTTGCTTGACAGTTGGAAAAAGGTGTTATTTCCCACAATGCAATGAGGTTCTCAGACATCAAACTGTCAAGTCTGGAAGCACTGACACAGGGACATATATATATATATATAAATATATATATATAAATATATATATATATTGAATACAACACACACTATAAATCCTACTCACCTGCCCCCTCACCCACCATCCCTTTTTCACAGAGAAACATCAAAACAGAAACCAAGGATTGAAGTATTCTGGGAAACTATCTTCCTAGCAGCAACAGTAACCTGACTAGCTAGGCTTGGAGACCTAAACGTAGCTGATCTGACTTATTTCCTATACTTCTTTTCTGGATATTGTCACATACTACACAATCAAGGGCATGTAAAAGGGTTCCTGGCCATCTGCCTGTACACCTCACAACTACCCTCTTCCTTCTCTTCCTCTTCCATTTAAGATACACTTTATATATACTTTAAAGAAAACCTGAACTGAAAATTAAAAGTCAAAATAAGCATACACAAGTCATACTTACCTTCCATGTAATCTACTCCTCAGTGTCTTTCTCCTGTCCCGCGTCCTGTTTGTTTACTGTGATCAGGGGGATTTTCCGTCCTCCATTTTGAAAATGGCCATTACCCATAACAGCTTTCTGGTCAGCACACTGTTAAACTGTAACATCGCCCACTTGAGCCATAGGGAAACATAAACATTACCTGGTACATCAGTTTTCCTCTCAGCTATAACTGACAGCAACTGATATTTTACTGACAGCAACTGATATATTTCAGATCTGACAAAATATTGTCAGAACTGGAAGGGATTATTGTCAGAAGAAAATAGTGAGCTTCTGAGAGGAACTGATGGCAAGGTAACTATGTAATGTTCATTTGAAGTTACCTCATGTGTTTATTTTAAATATTTTTACTCAGTACAGGTTCTCTTTAAACACTTTATGGTTTTCTGTGCATTACATGGTTTTAATGGTAAATAACACAATTGCTTACTTTCATGCAGTGGCGTAGCTTACGAGCTGTGGGCCCCGATGCAAATTCTACATTGGGCCCCCCTAAGCACTCTATAGATAGCAATTGATTTGGCGCACCAAAACCTGCCAATGGCAATTACAGTGTCAGAGGTGCAAGAAGGGGATGGGGAACAGTTTGTTAATGATTACCACTATTCAAAGTATCTATAGAAGTGATTATTACCAGCACAGGACCAATAGAGAGCTAATACTGCAATTGAAGGAGAGCCCTATGGGGCCCCTCTGGCCCAAGGGCCCCGATGCGGTCGCAACCTCTGCAACCCCTATTGCTACGCCCCTGCTTTCATGTGACAACTTCTTGTGCATTCACTGGTGTTTGTCTACAATAACATTTATCGACAGTTGAATGTTGTTTGCAAATATCAACAAATATAGCCAAATGCATGGCATGGAAATATGTTTTATGTAGGCCCCCAAGTATTTACTACCAAAATCATGTTAACTTACGTAATTGGTCTGTAGTATTCTTTTACCCCAATAAATTGAAGTTGTTCATTTATTTTAGGAATGCTTTCACAACGGGCAAGGTTAATTTTTGGGTAGTAAATTAAAAAGGAAAGGCACATTTCATCTCTGGTGCTGAGGCCTCCCTGAAAAGAAAAAAAAACATATAGAATGATCATTTTAGTGGGATAACTAATCATTTCTAATTACATTATGTTTTTAATCTACTGTATATCCATGAACTCCATCAAAGTAAGCAGCACCCTTTTGTTACGTCAGACTACTGCTACAAAGACTGATTAAATTCTTGGAGCAGCACGGTGGCATAGTGGTTAGCGCTCTCGCCTTGCAAGTGCTGGATCCCCGGTTCGAATCCCAGCCAGGTCAACATCTGCAAAGAGTTTGTATGTTCTCCCCGTGTCTGCGTGGATTTCCTCTAGGCACTTTGGTTTCCTCCCACATCCATAAAAACATACAGATAAGTTAATTGGCTTCCCCCCAAATAACAAATTGGCCCTAGACCATACTTGCACTACACGATACATACATATGACCATGGTAGGGACTAGATTGTGAGCCTCTCTGAGGGACAGTTAGTGATAAGACAATATATTCTGTACAGCGCTGCGTAATATGTCGGTGCTATATAAATACTTAAATAAAACGTAAGCTTATTATTCACTTTGCCTACCGATCCTGTACAGTGTGTACAACAGCTCTGTTAGATGTGGCATGGGAAGAAAGTCAATACAAATTTTGTCACCAATACTTTGTTATTTCAATTTCACCTGCCCAGTGTCTGATACTATCTGATTAGTTAATCTTGTGCCTGAAACATAACCCTCTATTAACAGTAACCCAACCGAACACTAGCGCTTTCTTGGCACTAACACCTTATTTTTAACGCATCAAGTGATGTAGAGAATCAGGAAGGAAGTGGTCAGTGTGATGTCATTGTTTCTTTCACTGCTGATTGCACTACAAAGGGCAGTCCAACCAACCAAGTAATACTTAGGGAAACACATTTTTGTAAATACAAGGTTGTTTATACTAAAGTTAACCCTGTTCTACAGCATATTGGGGTAGGGTATAGTGTAATCTCCTCTGATTCTATCATTACTGCTTATACCAGTGAGAAGATGGGCATCCCTGACAGTCACATTCTAATAGGAGATGTAGACATTGTGACCACATTGAGGCCCTGGAACCATAGGGACCCACCAGGAGCCTTCCTTCAACTGCTGTATTAGCGCTTCATTGGAACTATACTGGTAATGAACCACATCACCTCTGTACTTGCTTTTTTTCACAAAATGTTCCCCTACCCTGCTTAATCCTCACTGCCCCTTAGCTGTCCTTGGTAGGTTTTGATGTTCCACATCAATGATACTTATAGAGCGCTTGAGGGGGCTCAATGTAAAACTAGCACTGAGGCTTATAGCTTCTTAGCTCCCCAATGCTAATTTATGAGTAGCTACCAAAAACAGTAGTGATGCAAAGATAGCCTCAAAAAGAGTGGGGTCATGCTGTTTTGGAGCACATCTCACCATATAATTCTATGTCATTCGAGAATTGGTGCAAGACAGGCGATACAGTGGCAGGAGCCAGGATGTATGGCCACATAACACCGTCAGCCTCACTCCATCCTGACCCCTTCTGTAGGAGAAATCCAGCTGACAAGCGGTGAAACAGAGGGCAAGGGGCGTTGTAGTATGGGCACACGTGGGCTAGCGCTGGAGAGAGAGTTGTCAGTGACGCATGCGTAGGCAGCATCTATAGCTGGAAAGGAGCGGAGACCTTTGCTGGTTACTGGGAGAGGGTGAGAGCCTGGAACAGGCATACGAGAAATCACTCTAACCGCTATACCTATGTGACTGCATCCACATTACAACTTGCATGGCGCTTCCTGCTAAATTACTGATTTAATGCACACTGCATAAGGCTTCATTGACTACCAGGAGTAAGAACACCATGAGACATGGGATATACTCCTAAGGCAATGAAAGAAAGTGTCAATTGAGATTATAGACATAGAATTTGAGTTGAGAATTGAGAAAATCTGTATATCTGAAGACAATCAATTTGTATGAATGGGGATCTCATGAGTGTTGGTTCAGTTGAATGTGTGCATACACTAATTATGTGGCCATAATGTGTTTTTATGAGGGTGTTTTTAACTACTTGTGTGTAGTTTTTGATATTTACATGAATAAAATAAGACATTTTTGAAGTGACATTGAGCAAGGTTCCCTTTTTCTTTAATTTAGCATTTGATGGTTTATTAAAGGAACCAACTCGCCACATGATTTATTGAATCAGGTTACCGTGAGCGTCGTGCGCCGAAGCTGTGCACCATCATAGCAGCAATGCTGCGCGCCCAGCATAATGGTAATTTGGGGCTGCAGCAGCTGCCAGACCCCAATTTACATCTCCCTCCAAGTTACGACAACTCAGAGGAGGAATAGTATTTAACACCACCTAATCTAGCAGCAGCAGGGAGAGCCGTCATTCTCATTCCTCTCTCCCTGCCCCGAACTGACTTGTGCTGAGACGCCATGTACTCATAATTTATGTGGGTGTGTCACCACAATTAAGTGACTTTGAGTTCAATGGTACTCTTTTTGAAAAAAAAAACAAAAAAAACGTATCTCTAACTAGATAACTATTGAAGTTGCTAATGGGTTAAAGCAGTTTAGCAAAAACGTCATTGCCACCGATAAAACTGACAAGGGGCCTGATTCACAAAGCGGTGCTAACAGTTAGCACCGTGGTGAAAAGCCCTTTATCACGCCTAAACTCTGTTTAGGCATGATAAGTTTAGGTGTGATAAGTTTAGGTGTGATAAGTTTTTAGGCGTGATAAGTTTAAGCACCAACTGGGTTAGCACCGCAGTGCACAGCTGATCAAAAGTTTTGCGCTAGCAAAGTCTGGTGTACTTTGCATAGAGTTTAATGGCGCTGCTTTGCGTGCGGGACTTTGCATGCGATCTAAACTTATCTAAACTTATCATGCCTAAACTTATCATGCCTAAACTTATCATGCCTAAACTGAGTTTAGGCATGATAAAAATGGTTATCACGCCTAAAGTCTCTAACTGGGTTAGCACCGCTTTGTGAATCGAGCCCATCACACCTAAACTGGCTTTTCACCAGCGTGGTGCAATGGTTATCATGCCTAAAGTCTCCAACTGGGTTAGCACCGCTTTGTGAATCAAGCCCAAGAAGTGCACACATGAATATTACAGTGTCACTCCAATATGCTGTCCTGTCTTTCAGAAATCAAAAACAGCTAATTTAGTATTCTTTCAGCAGCAAGTGCTGGGTCTGCTGTGACTCTGGACACTATTCTATGGCTTGTAGATAAGATCAGCCAAGCAAGCTTCAAAAGTATTTTTCTTAAAATCTTACCATAATATTCTAAATGATTGATATACCCTAGGATAGTTCTATTGCTGTGAACATCTATCAATAATAAAGTGACTTACCCATGTCATTGTGGAACGGCTCTTTGTGTTGTATTGACACTCTGTTATTATATTATCACCCTGAAAAAAAAATTCACATCACTTAGCCTCTAGCGGCAAGCAAAAAAGTAACATCTGCATCACTAAAACAGGCTAGCAAGTGTTGTTGGGCCAAAGGTAGTTACCTATCTGGACCTCAAAGACATACAGTACATCTAAAGGGGCCCATACACCTAACGATTTTCCCGCCGATATACAGCCGTTTTGATCACAGTGATCGAAGCGGCTGTGAAATCGCCGCGCACACCGCTGACAGAACGATCGATTTCCGTCCAAAATCGAACATTCCCGTCGATTCTCGTCGACCCATCCGTGCGGAAGATTTTTCTCGGTCGCCGGCGGGTCGGGAGTGCGTCGTTAGCGTCGTTCGAATGCCCGACGACCGCCGCAATACAGCAGGTATACATTACCTGCTCCGGCCGGCGCGAGTCCCCTGGTCTTCTTCTTTACTTCGGGCTCCAGACTGTTTCTTCTCCACTTTGGGCTCCAGAGCTACACAGAACTTCCTGTCCAGGCAGGAAGTTTAAACAGTAGAGTTCCCTCTACTGTTTAAACTTTCCCTGGACAGGAAGTTCGGTAGCTGGAGCGGAGCGGAGAAAAAGAAACAGTGGGGTCTCGCGCCGGCCGGAACAGGTAATGTATGCGGGGGGGGGGGGGGGGCGGCAGCAGTGGCAGCACCACAAATTGTAATCGGTTTCAGGCTGAATTCGATTCACAATCTGTTTGCTGTAAAGTAACGGCCATACGATCCCTCTCTGATCAGATTTGATCAGTGAGGGATCTATCTGTTGGTCGAATCTGATGGCAAATCGACCAGTGTATGGCCATCTTAAGTTATAGCCAACTTGTTAAAACTTTACATAAGTAATGGTTATTAAAAATCCTTAGAGGAGTTCTGGTTGAACTCGATGGACGTATGTCTTTTTTCAACCAAAATAACTATGTAACTATGTGGAAGATGCCAAGCGAAGAGGGGGTTCCCTGTCCCTGTCAATAGTCTTGCACACAGATTAGCAGCTGTCAGGTACATTTCTGAGCATTTTATGTCAGAGAGCATAAGGGCTCGTTCACATCTAGGGAGTTTTCGGCCTTTTTTCAAATGCAGGCGATTTTCAAAATCACCCACAAAACGCTTGTGCAATGAATCTCTGTGAGAAGGTTAATATCAGCGCGTTTTGCAGAGCGCAAAGCAGTGCCTGTACCATTTTTGGGGAGATTTTGCTCCAATGGAAGGTGTAGGAAGAGCACTAAATGCTCACAAAATCGATTTGTGCGGCGATTGCGTTTGCAATTTTAAGAATAAATACATTGAGCTTGATTCACAAAGCCGTGCTAACTGTTTAGCACGGGTGTACTAAACAGTTAGCACGTGAAGTACCATTTGCGGACTTTTGCTCGTGCAAAGTGCCGCAATTCACGCGATCGCGGCACTTTGCGCGCGCAAAAGTCCTCGAACGGCACTTCATGTGCTAACTGTTTAGCACACCCGTGCTAAACAGTTAGCACGGCTTTGTGAATCAAGCCCATTGTATTTATTCTTTTCCAGGTCAAATAGTTCACTTCCTTACTTGGATCGCTCTGCAAAAGCGCTTTAGAAAAGCAGATAGTTAAAGCGCTTTAGAATAGCACTTTAACTACCTGAAGACCGCGTCACGTCAATGGGCATGACCGAGGCGGCAGCCCAAGGACTGCCTAATGCCAATTGGCGTCAAGTTCTGGGGACGGCTACTGCAGGAGATCACGCACACATAGCGCGCGCGCATCTCCTGCTTGGTAGGCGGAGCTCCACTCCGCCTTCAGTCTCCCAGCGGCGATAGCCGTTCGGAGTCTGTTAGACGGCGAAAAACCGCCCTCTAATTAGGGAGTACAGCACTGTGAACTACAGCAGAGTCTCGGCGGTGATCAGCTGTCATAGAATGAAGCCTATGACACCTGATCACGGGGATTGGCTGGCGGGGGGAGGGTGGAATATGTAAATGGGAAAAAAACAGGAACATTTTATTAAAAAAAAGACAAATAAATAGAAACAAACAAACAAGCATTCGGGGTGCGATCTGACCCCACCAACAGAGAGCTCTGTTGGTGGGGAGAAAAGGGGGAAGGGGAATCACTTGTGTGCTGTGTTGTGCGGCCCTGAAGCTTGGCCTTAAAGCTGCAGTGGCCTGTTAACAGAAAAATGGCTTGGCCTTTAGGGGGGTGTTTAACACTGTGGTCCTGAAGTGGTTAAAAAACGCAGTGCGCAGGCAAGCTCTGGGAGGCGTTAAAAAAAAATCACGCACAAAAACCGCTTGTGTTTCCGATTTTAGATGTGAACAAGGCCTCAGAGAATGTTTATTGTTGTATTTTATTCCTTATAAGCATTGCATTGCTTTTTCATTCCTTCTTTATCCCAATTCCAGTGAGTTGCTGGTTTAAAATTTAAAGCAAACTTATACTGCCAAACTATAACATTTCTCATTTTAAATGTTTGATATGTTGTGTTTGTAATTATTCATGTTAAACCTGAGATTCATGTGATTTTTTACATCATTGCATTTTGTTTTTATTTACATTTTACACAGAGTACCATTTTTTTTTTCAAAACAAATTTGGATTCACTTATTAAATTATTGTTTTAATCTATTTTAGTGATAAACCTAAAATATAAATAACACAAACATTCAAATTCCACAATGCATTCCCTTAACCTTCCTGGCAGTAAGCCCGAGCTGAGCTCGGGCTATGCCGCGCAGGAAGATATCTCAGCCTTTGGTGGGGCGATTTGCTCCATTTAAAATGCTGTACGCGCAGCTAGCACTTTGCTAGCCGCGCGTACAGCTTGATCGCCGCCGCTCTGCGGCGATCGCCCGCACGCAGCGGCACAAGAGGGCCCCCCGCCAGAGCCCTGCGCTGCCCAGACCAATGAGTTCCGGGCAGCGCTATGGGCTGGATCGGAGGCGTCTAACGTCAGGACGTCGGCTGACGTCCGTGACGTCATTCTGATCGTCGCCATGGCGACAGGAGAAGCCAAACAGGGGAACGCGTTATATACGCGTTCCCCTGTTTGCTATTGATGCCGGCGACAATCACACTAGAGGGACACATGCGCCCTCTAGTGGTGTTTCATGTAGTTACCACTCTGGTAGCTTTACATGAAACAAACAAACAAAAAATTCAAAAAAAAAGGATTTTTGCCTATATGGCAAAAAAAATTAACCGCCAGGAGGGTTAAAGGACATCTGAGGTGAAAATAAACTGATGAGAAAAACAATTATATCCATCCTACTTCTCCTAAAAATGACTTTTTTAGATATCCCAGTTTAATTTTATATTTAAATCTAGTTTTTACTGTTTCATTGTCTCTGCTCAATGACACCTTCTTCAATGAAGTATGCTAGAGCTCAAATCTTTGAATTATTGACCCTTTTTACCTCTTTCCTGCTCTCAGAAGCCATTTACTGACAGTAAAGTATTTTAAAGGGGTTCTTTCGTGAAAAAAGTAGGCAGTTAAAAAATGTGACAGATGACAGGTTTTGAGCCAGTCCATCTTTTTAAGGGGGATTCTCAGGGCTTTCTTTGTTTTCAACAGCATTTCCTGAACAGCAGTTTAACTGCCAAAATAGCAAGATACCAGCCGGCCTCCCTAATCACTTGCACACTATTATGTCAGTTAGATTTTGCAACAGGAAATGCTGTTGAAAACAAAGAAAGCCCTAAGAATGCCCCTTGAAAAGATGGACTGGCCCAAAACCTGTCATCTGTCACATTTTTTAACTGCCTACTTTTTTCGCGAAAGAACCCCTTTAAGGCTGTAATTTCTAATCAGTGAGGGTTATGCTATAGTCTGACCCAGTCCGACCCGGTCCCAACCCGGACAGAAACTGTCACTTGCATACCTGATTTTTAACTCTTTCAGACAGAGAAAGAAAAAAAGGAACACAGCCTGGTTATTTGTGTGCTAGGCACTGTACATACACATGTCTATCTCATCATGTCACAAGTCACCTCAGCTATCCTTTAAACATAGATTTCCTGCCACAGCGTGTGTGTGGTGTTCCTGCATGTAAGTGTGATGTTCCCGTTCAGTGATGGGATAACTGCCACGTAAATTTCTGTTGTCCTTATACTGTTTACATAGTGTATGTCTAGTATCACTCCATCTTAGCTGGGATTCACAATAGAGATGCTCATTTGGATTTTGCAGAGTTGAAATTTCCATATTGCCGATTGCTAATCATCATTTTCGATCGGAATTCAGAAAATGGAAATTAAATTCTGCGTAAATCCTATTTACTGCAACTCGTTAATGTTAGCCCAATCACAGAACTCGGAAGCATTTGCCCAACCAGAGGATGCAGAATTGCACAAATTGGATTTCCGCTGTCATTTTAGACCCATCACAAGATTTCATGTTTCCTATTTCTGATTTTCGATTTTGTCATTTTTTTGCATTCTCTGATGCAAAAAAATGATAAGTAAAATACTCCTCAAAAAATTGAGAAATCAGAAGAATGGAAAATTGGAAAACCATAAATCAGAAAAACTGGAGAAGTCAGTAAAAAAAAATCTGAAAAAAGGAAAATGTGAAAAACAGAAAATCGGAAATAGAGAAAAATGGAAATTGGAAATTGGCATTGGCGGAAATTGGAATTCCCGCAGAACGAGAAATGGGCATTTCCGACCATCCCTAATTCACAATGAAACAATGGATCTGGCCAATCATGGTGATCAGGAATTACCACAACCTGGATGATATAGCCTAGTGGTTGATACTCTGAGTGACTGATCAGCCTAACATTAGCATCTGATTGGTGTGATAGATCGTTTAAGGTGCGTACACAGTCCAACAAAGTGCACGACCACTCTACAACATTATCGACCCCACGACAAACCATTGACACAACTTGTATTTTCCGCACACCAACCAACTAATCAACCAACAACGATATGGCCGCGTTGAAAAAAAGTGCATATTATTCAAATGACTTGTACACACGTGGTCAACTGCACGATATCGGCTCATCAGTTAGTGTGAGCCGATCCGCCGGATAGATTGGGCAAACTATCTGTTTACAATTGCTCGTCTAGTCGTTTCTCACACATACACATGCCTGTTTGTTGTCCAACAAACCAAATTCAGATGACAATCAAGCAGATTTGTTGGACGTGTGTATGAGCTTTTACACAGGTTAAGATGCCAAATGGATGGAGTCCATCCTTAAAGTGTTTTGATACCACCCCGAGTTACCTTTTACATGCATTTTTTATAAATAAATTTAATACATACAGGTAGAATTGTCCGCTCTTCCTCCAGGTACTGAAACTCCTGAAAATTGAAGTCATATTCATTGTCATAAGCAAGCAATTTCTGCTCAACTCCTTTCCTGAAATGACGAGCATGGAGACTTTGTCCAGCTTGATGAGCATGTAGAAGAACAGCAAAAACATGGATGCCATCTGGTTTTTCATGGTTTAGAGCCTGATAAGAATTGAAAATACATTATATCATCCTACAGAGGTTTCCATTTATTTTCTAAAACAAGATGCTGCTGATTAGCATTTACTTAGTGTGTGGCTAATCTGTATGGGCTGAATTATCCTCATGCTATTTTGCTACATTTCTGAGTAAATTAATATCACCGTTTTTGTGTCTGCTCATTGATGCCGCCGCTGGCTTGCGCAATTAGAAAGCCGATTGCTGGTTACCACAGCAACGGACACCAATAGGTGTCCATCACTGTGCCAGCTGCAAATAAGAGGTCCTCAGCGGGCAGCATGTAACTATAGACCCGTACGGCGGCTGCAGCATACACAGAACTCCGTAACTGCACGATAGTTCAGTTACAAGTTGGACCAAACTTATCTGGGCTGACCAGAGGGGGGGATGTAACAGCTGCAGTATCTACAACTACAGATGCCTCCTACTGCAGAATGGATTATGCTAAGTCGCGTCAGAAAGGTAAACCTTCCGACGTGACTCACTAGCTATAAATGGTCAGTGGCAATGTATAAAATCCTTTTGATCAGTCACAATAAGTGGCAATAACATTGCTCCACTTACACATATCTATGTTAAAGGGACTAAAATCCAGGGAATTCGCAATAGTGTCCCTTTAATGTTTTATTTCTTAGCTGTACTACACATACAAATCATAATATCATAATTTTTTTTCCGCTTCAGTGTCTCTTTAAGTAGTATGTTGCCAAAACCAAAATTAAGTGGCATACGCATAGTGCAACTGGAGGTAGTTGTTTGCTGACCAGTTCTGTTAACTGGGCAGTGGTTCTCACAGGTATCGTTAGGTATGACAATGCCCTATAGCATCTAAATCGAAGGCTATACAGAGCCATATGAGATCCTATTATAGCAGCCTCAAGAGCAGCAGTGGCTGTGTATATGGGCCTTTAGTTTGTCTGGTGAAGGAATTCTCTTTAATCTTGTCTTCCTCATATCTCATAAACTTGACATTGGCTGGCACATCTATTTAGATGTTGATCCTTGGCGTTTATCTGACATCTTAAGGCCCATTTCCACTATCGCGGTTTCCGCCGCGATTTTGCAGAGTTTCCCCGCACATGAATCGCACAGGGAAACTCTGCCATAGAGGAGAATGGCGCTGCCGGCCGAATCGCGTGCCCTAGCGATTCGGCAGGAACCCCCCCCCCCCGCAGAATTTGCTCATGGGATTCGCCTGCGATCCTGCCCACCCTCTCAGTGCCGGCGCGCGTTCCGCAGATGCACGCTGCACTAGTAGAAACTAGCCTTTAGTGTTTTCTTAACCATCATCCTCCTGACTGGATGAGAACACCTGTTTAACTCCCCAACAATACCTAGACAATCCATGTTTCATCTGATATTTAGGTCCAGGTTCAAATTTATGCAGTCTTTTCTGTCCCAAATTTGACAAGCATATGAATGACAAAGTCTGACAAATGTAAATGCTTGGTACAGAACTGAGCAGAGACAGTGTACACAAGCAGACAATCATCCACTTGGTATCTACAGGGCCACCATCAGAGGGGGACAACTATCACTGAAGTGAGGGCTCCCCCAACAAGCAGGGGCGGACCACCCATGATGCCAGGGGGCCCCGCTGGGAGCAAAAGGGGGTAATAGTGCTGGACAGAGGAGCAGCGGGCACAGAGCGGCGGGGAGGGGGGCCAGATCCCCCTCCCTCATCTGGGTCCCCCTATTCCACGCTCCCCTTCCAGACATTAAATTAGTGTCAGCAGCAGCGGGTGGGGAATGACTCACCTGACTTCTGCATTCCAGGCACTGGAGCTCTGCTTTTTTCAAGACTTCTACGCCTTTAGTGCCGCATCACTGTACGCTAAACAGGAAGTACAGTGAGCGGCATTGAAGGTGGAGAAGACCTGTGGAATGCAGCGCTCCAGCGACTGGAACGTGGAAGTCAGGTGAGTCATTCCCCGCCCGCTCCCACTGACACTAATTTAATATCTGAAGGGGAGAGAGGGGGGCAATTATTCTAGGTACCTATACTGGGGCAACTATACTAGCTACCTATCCTGGGGCAACTATACTAGCTACCTATACTGGGGCAACTATACTATCTATCTATACCGGGGGTAATTATACTTCCTATAATGGGGCAACTATACTAGCTACCTACTGTATACTGGGGCAACTATACTAACTACCTATACTGGGGCAACTATACTAGCTACCTATACTGGGGCAACTATACTACCTATACGCGTACATCAAAAAAGGGCGTCGGGAAAAAAGGGCGAGTGGTGTAAACGATAAGCAGTATTATCGTTTATAAAAATATTGTGTAGAATTTCGTTTACAAATAGTGTTTTAAGAATTTATAAATCATTAAATAATGTGTATGAAATCGGCAATTCTTAAAACGTTAATCTTCCCTGTTTTTAAACTGAAACTTATAATTACGTTTGTTAAAAAAACAGTATTATTTGTTTAAACATTATAATTATATATTGTTATGAATAATCTTGATTTATCATTTATTATTATAATAAAATGTGAAAATATTGTTTATAACAATGATATTAATATAAGTACATTAATAATAACTGTTGATTAGTATTATTAAAATTGTACTAAAACAATACCTAACCCTACTCTCACACAGAACCCTCCCTGTACCTATCCCTAACCCCTAGACCCCCTGGTGATGCCTAAACCTAAGACCCCCCTGGTGGGGGTGCCTAAACCTAAGACCCCCCTGATGGTGCCTAAACCTAAGACCCCCATGGTGGTGCCTAAACCTAAGACCCCCCAGGTGGTGCCTAAACCTAAGACCCCCTGGTGGTGGTGCCTAAACCTAAGACCCCCCTGATGGTGTCTAAACCTAAGACCCCCATGGTGGTGCCTAAACCTAAGACCCCCCAGGTGGTGCCTAAACCTAAGATCCCCCTGGTGGTGCCTAAACCTAAGACCCCCCTGGTGGTACCTAAACCTAAGACCCCCCTGGTGGTGCCTAAAACTAACCACCCCAAAGCCCACCCTGTACCTATCCCTGACCCCTAGACCCCTGGTGGTGCCTAAACCTAAGACCCCCCTGGTGGTGCCTAAACCTAAGACCCCCCTGGTGGTGCCTAAACCTAAGACCCCCCTGGGGGTGCCTAAACCTAAGACCCCCCTGGGGGTGCCTAAACCTAAGACCCTCGTGGTGGTGCCTAAACCTAAGACCCCCCTGGTGCCTAAACCTAAGCCCCCTTGATGGTGCCTAAACCTAAGACCCCCTATGGATAATAATGTTTTACAAAGATTAATAAATAAAAAATTTAAATAAAAAAATTTAAATAATTTTTTAGGGTGGATAATAATGTTTTAGAAATGTTTTACAAATAGTGATTGTAAAAAATATGTTGCAATTTACGTTACATACTGATCGCTTTATTTTGTGAATAATAATGTTTTACAAACAGTAAGGGTTAAAATGTTAAATAATGTTTTAATTAAATAGGATAAATATGTTTAGTATTTTTATAAACGTTATTCGTCACGGGCTCATTTTCTAAACATAAATCTTCACAAGCACAGTTATAAAACATTAAAAATCTCCGGGCGCCTTTTGTAAAACGTTAATAATCTCTGGCGCCCTTTTTTCCCTGTTCGGCGCCCATTAAACGATATTTATAATGGGAGTGAATGGGGCGCCCTTTTTGTCCACTTGTCTCATGCGCCCAAATCTGCTGCTTCCACCTATACTGGGGGCAATTATACTAGCTATCTATACTGGGGCAACTATACTAGCTACCTATACTGGGGCAAGTATACTAAGTATACTGGGAGCAACTATACTACGTATACTGGGGGCAACTATACTAGCTACCTATACTGGAGCAACTATACTGCCTACACTGGGGGCACTGGAAAGAGGAGCAGTGGGCACACAGAGATGGGGAGGGGGGGCCAGATCCCCCTCCCTCACCTGGGTCCCTCCCTTCTGGGCTCCCTCCCATAGATATTAAATTAGCTGCAGCGGCTGGGGAATGACTCACCTGACTTCTGAGTTCCAGACACTGGAGTGCTGAATTTCACAGGTCTTCTCCGCCATCAATGTCACTCACGGTGCTTGATTCACTAAAGCGTGATAACGCTTATCACAGCTGTGATAAGCGCTTTTTTGCGCACGATTTGATAACTAATGACTTTGTGCGCAAAGGCGGGATATCACATGCTAAACATCAGTATCACGTGATATCACTGCAGATCACGCGAACAGAAAGCAGATCACTCGTTATAACTGCACACAGCACATCACGCGATCCGCTTGAAACTTTGCGCGCGATCAGCGTAGAACAAATCCCCCCTCAAAAAAAACTTTTATACACACACTAAATAGTCCAATTGAAAACAGCAGGAAACTAAATTACACACTGCGTGTAAAGAATATCACGTGCAATGAATTACGCGGTATTGAATTAACTCACATGTTTCACAGCACCATTGCTGATTTCAGTACCAAACTCTATTTGCTTAATACACGAAGTGCCATATTTATCACGTGAAAAGCGCGCTTATCGCATGAGGCGCAACGCCGTACGCGTGATAAAAAATAGCACGCAATCGCTAAACCTTTTACGCGCAACATGCGTGCACAATGGTTTACGCGTGCATTTGCACGTTAAAAGCTTGAACACATGATAACTGTGTTATCCCACCTTAGTGGATCTAGCCCACTGTACGCTAAACAGGAAGTACAGTGAGCGGTATTGAAGGTGGAGAAGACCTGTGGAATGCATTCCTTCAGCATCTGGAATGTGGAAGTCAGGTGAGTCATTCGCCACCCGGTCCCGCTGACACTAATTTAATATCTGGAGGGGGGAGCGGTGGGGACTGGGGTCAACTATACTAGCTACCTATACTGGGGAAACTATACTACCTATACTTGGGGCAACTATACTAGCTACCTATACTGGGGGCAACTATACTAGCTACCTATACTGGGGCAACTATACAGGCTAACTATATTGGGGAAACTATACTAGCTACCTATACTGGTGGCAACAATACTAGCTACCTATACTGGGACAACTATACTACATGTACTGGGGCAACTATACTAGCTATCTATATTGGGGCAACTATACTAGCTACCTATACGGGGCAACTATGCTACAAATTCTAGTGCAACTACACTACCTATACTGGGGCAACTACACTAGCTATCTATACTGGGGGCAACTATACTAGCTACCTGTACTGGGGCAACTATACTATGTATACTAGGGGAACTATACTACCTACAGTATATTGTGGGCATCTATACTAGCTTCCTAAACTGGGGCAACTATACTACCTATACAGGGGGAAACTATACTAGCTACCTGTACTGGGGCAACTATACTACCAATACTGGGGGCAACTATACTACGTATACTGGGGGCAACTATACTAGCTACCTATACTGGGACAAACTATACTAGCTACCTGTAATGGGGCAACCATACTACCAATGCTGGGAGCACCTATACTACCTATACAGGGGGGAATTATACTAGCTACCTATACTGGGGCAACTATACTAGCTACCCATACTGGGGCAACTATACTGACTACCTATACTGGGGGCTACCTACTTACCTAAACTGAGGGTGAAAATTTTCAGGTCCTGTGCAATCATTCCAAAATGGGGGTGGGGCAAGCCTGTGAATATGTGAAGGGCCCCAAAATTTCTGATGGTGGCCCTGGGTATCTAACATATCATGAACTATGGAACCTGCTTTACATTTAAATATTAAATATGATAACACATTCCAGCATTAAAAAAAGAAAAGAAAACATTTTTATAAGAAACTTGGCAGTCTATACACACACCTCTTCTAAACATTCCACAGTGCAGTGTCCTTCGGAGCTGAAAGCCGGCATACCTGGTGGGATCATGTGATATAGGCTAACCCAAATTCCTGCCTCTAAAACACCAGCATCATATTTCCTTGTGTGTGAAGTATAATACATCTTAATTCCAGAGTTGTCGATTAAACCTACCACAAAGAAAAAAAAGTATGTTTAAGACACACTCTCAATAACACAGTATATCTGTGTACAATGTATATGATTGAATGCAAATAAATCAGGAATTTAACCTCCTTGGCGGTAATCCCGAGCTAGGGATGGAGCGGAAGACCACAGCCAAGGGTTGTAATCCCGACCACTGCTCGGGGTAGCCACCGGAGGCTGTGTGCAGAGTATAACGCGCAGCAGGCGTTTCTATATACCTCCTGGGGGATCCTGACGTCGGCCGCCATTCTTTTTCCTCTCCTCCAGGGCTCTGCTTCCTGCTGGCAAGATCGCCGGCTGTCGTCATGATGACAGACGGCAATTTCATTTTAGAGTTGCAGCGCCACACGGAGGCTGGAGGCATAACTGTAGCGCTGGAGCCAGGGAGGTGAGTGATTGTAAAACTGCTGAAGATCTCCCTGTCCGCATGATTTTTTCCAGGTTTAACACTAGATTTACCAGGGCTGCGCAGATCTGCGTAAATTCCCTTGACCTCACACCTCCTAGCACCCCTGCTGAGTTTTTTAACATGCTATCAACTCCATTGTTCTCTTTCTTTTGTTCTGAAAACACACACATTTACATTTGTTTACTTGAACTAAATCACCTTGGATCTGAGTTACTCTATTTGCCCACCTCCCATCCCCCACAACCAGAGAATTCTGTTCTTTGTGTGAACACAGAATCAGTACAAGGTAATGCATAGTCAGTCACTGGATGGGAGAATGGAGATAGGCAAGTTACGTTCACTCAAGTGCATAGCTATGGATACACACGGTGCGTTCCTGCAAATCTGCAGAAGTGATGTCTGAAAGGGTGCAGACCCTAAAATCTGGAAAGAATCATAACGCCAAGGGGGTTAAACTCTGTGAAAACTAATGATTGTAGCTACTGTGGCATGGGTCATCTTTATTAGCAATCTGGATCCTAAGTCCAATAAAATTTTATTTTTTAAATTTTGACTAGACCAAGGCAGGTTGATTTAAGTACTTAAGTAAACATCCAGCAGTAAGATCACTGTAATGTAATGCCATTATAGGCATTTTACAGTGTTGCTGCTGGATACTTTTCTTATATCAGCATTTTAAGACGTACTATGGAATCGGAGTTGGAGTTGATATATGGAGTTGATTTTAATAATAAACAGAAAGTCAAATTTTATTAATAATAATAAAAAAATGAGATATTTTAGAATATTTGTGGTTTTAAATATAAAAATAGTTATTCCATTTAAGTCATGTGTAAGCAATCTTATTTATCTTATCACTGTGGGCACTCAGTGACAAGATTCAATTTCCTTTAATAAATTTAGCGTCATGAGAACACTAACATCTTCAATTTTCTGTGGTTAGTTACATTTAAATTGAAAAAAAATATTATTTAAGAAAAAATTACAAAAATGTGTATTTTTAAAATGTCAGTCGAGTCTTTACAAAATTATGCCCTATTAAGCAGTTATTCTTGCCACAATCTTACTAGTTCAATCAAATGAATAGAGCTTCTAACATCACACAAAAAAAGTCACTAGAATCAAGAAGATGAAAGTAGGCCACATGCACTCCCTGTGCCCCATGCCAAAATTACACACTTAGCTGTACAATCTTGGTTTTGATCCTCTTGTCACAGGATCTTTTTGGCATACAGCTGGAGCTATTTCATTGGACTTCTGGCGATTAGTATTTTCAAGGAAAAATAGCAATAATGATCAGTAGGAGGAGCTTTGTTAAGAATGGAGAGTTAGTGCTGCAAGAGAGATTGGGGGTTATACTAGGTTTTGGGAGAAATTAGGGATGGTATTTTTAGCACTTACAGTGTGTGTATGCTAAGTTGGGGAAAAGTACTATTTAACACTAAGGAGAAATTATTCTATATTTTTTCAGAGGGTAGCATTTGCACCAGGGTTGGGGAAGGGGGGGTGGGGGGAGCAGGCAATTTAGGTATATAGGAAACTTGAGCACCGCCATACACTGCAATGTTAAGTGCGTCTATGCTAGGTTTTATGAGAGTGAGGGGAAAGAGGAAAATTATGGGGGGGGGGAGGGGGGGGGTTAATAATCCTATTCATGGGGAAGTGAAGGTAGGTAATGGAAGCAGGAAGTAGCATGGAAAATTTAGCAGCTGGCTGAAAAGCACTAAAGAGGAAGATTAGTTACTTAGCCTTAGCAGGCTACATAGTAAGCAAACTCTGTGCACAGCTTTCTAAGCCCCTCCCCCGATATCTGGTGCTAATTAAACACCTACATCTCTATTTGGTGTTTGGCTACATGATAGCCTACTTCTGTTGCCCAAATTATACTGTTGGTGCCACCTTAGCTGCAATTAGCACTGCAGTCTATGGTGATTTCCAGATTACTAATCCGGCTATGCATCCATATTACCTGCTTCCCTTAAGCCACCTTCCTTGCTGGGACTAGAGATGGCCCGAATGGTGTGCCGGCGAACGGTTCCCGGCGAACTTCCGGGGTTCGCTGTCGCGGAGAACCGCAATTTTTTACGGAAGTTTGGTTCGCCCCCATAGTGCATCATGAGGGTCAACTTTGACCCTCCACATCACAGTCAGCAGGCACATTGTAGCCAATCAGGCTACACTCTCTCCTGGAGCCACCCCCCCCTTATAAAAGGCAGGCAGCATCAGGCTTTTGACTCACTCGTGTGCCTGCATTAATTAGTGAAGGGACAGATGCTGCAGAGTCTCATAGGGAAAGCTTAGTTAGGCTGTTGTAGGCTTCTTAGCTTGCTCCTTGCTGATTCTTATTGCTAAAAAAGCACCCCTCAACAGCTCTTTTGAGAGCTAATCTTGTTCTTGTGATCTATTTTTTTTTTTGTGTGTATGTGGCCCACTGACACTTGTGTTGCATAGACAGCCTTGGTAATCCCTACTGTGTGTGCCACTGCCAGGCCCAGCACATTCAGTGACTACTGTGTGTGTGACAGGTGCACATTGTAATTCCCTTCACTGCATATACCTACTACCTGTTGTCCACTTCAGTGCACACACCTACGTACGTGAGTGCACGCAGTGTCACTGTGCCTGTCCGGTACCTGTCCGTGTGTGACAGGTGCACATTGTAATACCCATCACTGCATATACCTACTACCTGTTGTTCACTTCAGTGCACCCACCTACCTCTGTGAGTGCACACAGTGTCACTGTGCCTGTCCGGTACCTGTGTGTGTGTGTGTGTGTGTGACAGGTGCACATTGTAATGCCCATCACTGCATATACCTACTATCTGTTGTTTACAGTGCACCCACCTACCTACGTGAGCGCATGCAGTGTCACTGTGCCTGTCCGGTACCTGTCTGTGTGTGACAGGTGCACATTGTAATACCCATCACTGCATATATCTACTACTGTTGTTCACTTCAGTGCACCCACATACCTATGTGAGCGCACACAGTGTCACTGTGCCTGTCCGATCCCTGTGTGTGTGTGACAGGTGCACATTGTTATACCCATCACTGCATATATCTACTACCTGTTGTTCACTTCAGTGCACCCACCTACCTATGTGAGTGCACTCAGTGTCACTGTGCCTGTCCGGTAACTGTGTGTGTGTGACAGGTGCACATTTGTAATACCAATCATTGCATAATTGTTCACAGTACCTGTGTGACTGCACACTGTGTAATATACCACTCCGAGCATACCTGTTAACTGCACCCGTGTGACAGCTGCACATTGTATTGTAATACCAGTCACTGCATACCTTTCACTGCATCTGTGACTGCACATTGTATTATACCTGGCAGTCAGTGCATACCTTTCACTTGAATGGATGGCAGACTTGCCCTCCATAACAGATTCTCGTTAAAGGAAGTAAAGTCGATTAGTAGTGTCATATACAGCAGGGCCTCGAAAGTCCTCCTGCATTGTTATTTTTTGTCACTACCTCGGGACTTGCATGCCATGCCTCCTGCTTTCCTTGGATGTGTGGTGGTAGCCGTTTCTCAGGCTCCAACTCCGGACCGGAATCGAACCCTGACTCCCCGGCCATGCACTTTCTTTAACAATGGTAGAGAAAGAACCATCGACAGTATGAGCAGCGATGGACTACTGGGTGCGCAGGCTTGACCTGTGGCCAGAGCTGTCACAATTTGCCATCCAACTTCTGTCTTGCCCTGCCTCAAGCATCCTGTCAGAAAGGACCTTCAGCACAGCTGGAGGCATTGTTACTGAGAAGAGAAGTCGCCTAAGTCACAAAAGTGTTCAGTACCTCACCTTTATCAAAATGAATGAGGCATGGATCCCGGAGGGCTACTGCCCGCCCCAAGACTAAGTCGCTCCCCACACACAACACACAGCATCTCTGCCTGCAGGCCGCTTGACTGCCTTCTCTGCCACCACCAACAGGGTTCAGGACTCCAGGTGGATTCCTGAATTTTTAAGGCCACTGCTAGCAGCGGCCGCTATAATAATTTTTCTGGTGCATGTACATGCCTGCATAATTTTTCTGGCAGCACTGCAGCTGCAACAACAAAACAAAAGGCATGTACATGTGCCAATTCCCCTTCGTGATCATTACCTTGCCACGGAGAAAGGGGCTTGCGTATCACAATAAAGCAATGACCGCCGGCTATATGAGTGTCTCGGGGGGGCACTCCCACCATAATAAGGTTGTTGCTTCATTGTGGAAAGACCAAATTTGATCAGCTGGACAATCACTGTTCTGTTATTCCGCTACCTCAGCCCGGCGACCATGTGGGCTGGTAAGCCGCCATCACCTGCACCCTCATCATGGTGTCCTCCAGTCCAGCACGGCCGTCACTACACAAATAGCTGTTTGCAGTAACTGCATACCTTTCACTGCATCTTTGACTGCACATTGTATTATACTTGGCAGTCAGTGCATGCTTTTCACTTGAATGGATGGCAGACTTGCCCTCCATAACAGATCCTCGTTAAAGGATTTAAAGTTGATTCATCTCATATACAGCAGGGCCTCGAAAGTCCTCCTGTATTGTTATTTTTGATCACTACCTCGGGATGTGCATGCCATGCCTGCTGCCTTCCTTGGATGTGTAGTAGCCGTTCCTGCTCCTTTGCTCACAGCGTGCCTGCTGCCTTCCTTGGATGTGTGGTGGTGGTAGCCATTTCTTAGGCTCCCACTCCAGACTGGAATCAAACCAGGATTCCCCGGCCATTGCCCATGGTCACCATGCTACTGAGAAAGTACCATCGAAAGTTTCACACAGTTGAATGAATGGCTGACTTTCCCTCCATAACACATTCTCGTTAAAGGCAAGTGGTGTCATCTCTGGCACACAGCACTGGGTCAACGGTCCATCTGACCAAAGATGCCTGGTCTGCAAAGCACGGTCAGGGCAGGTACATTACTTATACAGCAAATGGGTCCTTACTTGGATGTGTGGTGGTGGTAGCCGGTTCTCAGGCTCCCACTCTGGACAAAAATCGAACCCTGATTCCCCGGCCATTACCCATGGTCACTCACAATGGCAGACTTGACCTCCATAACAGATTCTTGTTACAGGTACTGAACAGCCAGCAGAAAATGTAATTTAATAAAAATAGATGTAAGCTTTAACAATGGTAGAGAAAGAACCATCGAAAGTTGATAAGGCAGTCAGACATTACCATATATAACTGAGGAAGAGCAATCTCGCCATGGTGCGCACCAGTCCAGCACGGCTGTCACTACACAAACAGCTGTTTGGGGTGCGTTACACAGTGAGTTTGGTGTGTCAGTGTGAAGCAGTACTCTAATTACACTCCCTGATTGATGTATACACATGTAAGATGTTTTAAAGCACTTTAGGCCTGCAATTTAGCATTCAATGTGATTTCTGCCCTTAAAACGCTGCTTTGCGTCAAATCCAGTTTTTTTCCCAGGACTTTTGGCATCTATCCCACTCCGTCATGCCCACCTCCAGGTGTTAGAACCCTTGAAACATCTTTTCCATCACTTTTCTAGCCAGCATAAGTGTTTCTAGTTTTCAAATTTTGCCTCCTTATTGATGTCTATTGATGAACTTTTGCGGAAGTTCACGAACCGAAAATCGGAGGTTCGGGCCATCTCTAGCTGGGACCAAACAATGGCTTT